>NC_091742.1:83160926-83460926 GCF_043380555.1 Nothobranchius furzeri
GACACACACACACACACACCAGCACTTCAGCATCCAAATCCATATGCATCCATCATAGAGAGTTAGTCGTGGATTGTTTGAATAATAATTATAAAAATTTAATATTCTTAAACGATCCCATCTCTCTCTTTTCTTGTCTCTAAGTCAATACAAAGTGGTTGAATAAAACTCCCTGAAGTAAAAACAACCTCTTCTGATTATAAGGGCCCAGTCCATAGATTAATCTCTGGACGTAATAAAAGTGTAAAGAATATACCAACTATATTCCGCTACAATAGTCTACATACCTCTGCTTTGGGCCCGTCTTTTTTCTTCCTCCTTCCTTCGCTTTCGGAATGCTGATCCCGATGGCTTAGGTGTTCTTTTCATCGTAAAATATCAAAAGTTTAAACGCGACGACAACAGGATGTCCTTCTACAGTGCTGCCCACGCACGTGATCTACGGCACCCTTAACGGCCAAATGCATCGGAGCGGTGGCCCAAGCGGGAGCTCGTCATGCAGCCAGATCATTAGAATTTAAATATTGATGTTTTAATTTCATGTCATTTCAGAGGGGAATTTTGAGTATTTAGAGAGTGCATTTCATATTACAAACATAAATTTAATAAACATTTTATTTATTTTTTGTAATTTTGCGCCCTAACCATCAGATGGCGCCCCAGGTGGCCACCTGTGTCGCCTGTCGGCAAAGCCAGCCCTGCACGCACACACACACACACACACACACACACACACACACACACACACACACACACACACACACACACACACACACACACACACACACACACACACACACACACAGTCACTCACTAATACACACAGATATACTTATACATTCGAGGTGGGCATCTTCATGTTTAGATTCATTTAATCAGGACAACTTTACAAATGAATTTTTTAAAAATCCTGAATAATAGAAGCTCTCTCTTTATCTAGTTTGTCCCCTGTCTCTCTGCCTGTCCACTCAGTTTCCAGATGCTGAATGTGGTTAACTATACAACAGGGGGAGTGTCTGACTCCTCCTGTTACCTCTAATAAGATATTTTTATTATCAACTGTTTTAATTTAATCAGAATTCCATAAAAATCGACTGTAGTGACTTTTAATTATAAAAATTTCAAAACTGTACTAATTTGAATCTTTCAGATTTACCAAAATAAAAGCATATTTTACTGTAATAATGACCTTAATAAGAATAAGATGCTATAATTAGAGATGTGATTTTAAATGTAGTTTATCTACTTTAAACAGTGTTAACCTGTTAAATAATCTACTTTTTAAAAGAAGCACTAATGGTAAACTAATACTATATTATAGGTTTCCATTACAGTAGTATTAAGAGTGCACATTTGCTGCTGCAGAAGGGTTTAACCTCCATATAAAACAAAAGTAGAAACACGACACAACAGTAAAGCCTTGTGATCACTGACCACTTCTTAGCAAGCTGGAGGGACAAAACTGCCCTCTCTTAAAAAAAAAAACATCAACAAGTCAAGATTGTTACTCACAATAATAAAAAACGTCCACAGATTAAAGAAAAAAGCTCAAGGGCAGTAAGACAGAATTAACGTATAAGCTTTAGTCTGATTCCTAATAACTGATTCATTTATTTTTTTGCTTTAAAAGTTCACGACCCATTTCAGGAAACAGATGTTTAGTTTGCAGGCAGGTTGCTGCTTTCCCATAAGATACTTAGTGAGATTTTCCAGAACAGCATTTTAAAAAGTGACTGAACGTGTTTCATAGAAGCTCGTGGCTTAACTCTCAGAGTTAAGCCACGAGCATTCACAATGGTTTTAATTTTGTTTAACTCTTTTCCTCATTTCTGTGCTTCTTTGCCTTTTAACAAGCAGTGAAGGGTGTTCGTTATGTCCCCACAAAGGTTATAAAAGAGAGAGAGGCCGTGTGTGCACATGTGGGTGGGACAGGTTCGGGAACAGAAGGAACAGAGACGATGGAGAGAGGGTGAGAGAGGGAGACAGATAATGAGAACCAGGGGGAGGCGACACTGGCGTGGGGAGAGAAAGATGGAGACCAGAAATAGACATGCAAAAAGCAAGGTGTTGAGTCAGAAAATGAAAGAAGAGATGGCAAAAGCATGAAGGGAGGAGGAGGAGGAGAGGGAGAGGAGGAGTTACAACATACAGGGAAGATGGAAGGACAGATGCAGGAGCGACATGAGTGGAGGGAAGTATGCAGATGTGGAATATTGAGGAAAATAAGATGGAAACTTTTGCAGAATAAAGGAAGAGTCAGTGAGGAGTAGCTCCTGGAAAAGACAAGAGACACAAATAGACATGTGAGGTTGAGTCACGCCGGGAAGCCAGAACAAGCTGAAAGGAATACAGCAGGAACCACAGGGAGCATCACACACACACACACACACACAAACACACACACACACACAGACACACACACACACGCACACGCACACGTGCACGCGCGCGCACACACACACACACACACACTCCATATGCATATGTGATGCACTCCGCAAATGACATAGCAAGGGCAATGAGTGCTTAGAACGGCTCAGAGATGAAGGAGAGGAACAGGAGGAGATGAAGATGGAAGTGGAGGTTAAGCAGGTGAAACATGACACACTCAGAGATTACTGCTCACTTCGGTGTGTATACTAACACACACACACACACACACACACACACACACACACACACACACACACACACACACACACACACACACACACACACACACACACACACACACACACACACACACACACACACACACACAGGTGTAACTGGAACAACGGTGATGCAAAGAGTTAGAGATAATGAGATCCGTAGTCAGGACATGGACCATAGAGACTCGTCAGACGTCAACAGGAACTGAACATCAAGCAGGAGAAATTAGTCATCATGTCACCCTGAGAGAGTGTGAAGTTTCTGAGCTTTAACACGTTAAAACGTTGCTGGAGAAAGATGACAGCTTCCAGACAACTACACTTAGTTTCTTAGAGCTTCATTAAAATCGATCCAGGGTTGAAATTTTGGGTTGAGTCCCAACCATTGACTACTGGACATTTAATTTCCATAAGCATGAACTATAAGGTTTTGTTTCCAAATGGGAGGTTCCCACCACCATTTTGACCGTGACACACGTCTCGTCATGCCCAGACAATCCAAAAATGGTAAAAGATGTGGAGTTGAGGGTGGGGCTGTTACGTTTGGAACAGGGTTGGAACAAATGAACCAGTGTAGCGATTAGCTGACTTAGCTAACTCAAGAGGGTCTCCAGGGACTGGAGTAGCCTACCCGCACAGCTGACTAGATTCAGTGCAAGGCTGTAGTCATGCTGGTCGCCTGTGGAGATCTAATATGGACTGGGAATGTTAGAATTACGAGAAGAGCCTCAGACCGTTGCGATCATAGTGTCGTGGCATTTTAAATCATCTCATTCTCCATGGTTGGAGATCAGCAGGACATTAGCTACATGTTAACCCAAAGGTAACAGAGTTTTTTTGGGCGTTTTTAGCAGGAAAAATGTGATACAACAACTCCAAAGTGAAGGCACCTCCGTCTAGCCTGACCAGCCATCCCAGTGCTTCCGTATGAGATGAATTGGGCTCTTTCCTCTGTTCTAAATGACTTGGTCATGTCTTGAAAACCACAAGTAGAAGCGCTAAAAGCCTTACTTCTAAAGAAAGATGTTTGCGCCGTCGCCAGACTACAGCTAAAAATCTACAGCATCATGCGGTAGAGTCGGCATTTCCACCATTTGATCTGATTGGTTCATTTTGAGCTGGCTAGTCCCGCCCCTCCTGTGCCTCTTTGCCTGTGAGTAACCAGACTAGTTCTCTGTGTACAATTAGAGAGAGGACGAGTCTGGCAGGCCAGGCTAACCTCCGTCCTACTTACTAACAAAATCATGACAAGGTAAGCTGATGGAGGATATCGGGCTTCGCTGGTCAAATATCTGCAAGTCCACCGTTGTCGACGCTCCCAGCTCTGTTGACACTGGGCCAGGAACTGAATCAACAAGCGGTGTTAACGTAAACGCACAGAAATTTCCCCCATTGAACCCGCTCGAGGTTCTTCTGCAGCCCCACTAACATGTTTGACCAAGCATTCAAATGACACAGCATTCTCCCCATTTAACCATTAAAAAAGTACAGAAATATGATTTTTTTTTACTTACTCATAAAAAGAAACAGAAACTGCTTGGATGATCTGTTAGTGCTGTCAATAACCATAGCTTGCCCCCCGTGTTAAACTAATATCACATTGACATCTAAACATGATCACACACTGGACACAACTAAAGTTCAGAGAGTCGAAATGGCCAAACATCTATTAACGTGAGGCCGAGGCCTTTCCTCGGAGCTAGCTCTGAAGTCACGTGGATGCTCATTAAATATTCAGAATTTTAAGCATTAAATTAGACTAAACAGAAGAGTTTTATTAAATATTCACCCCCGTCAGAGTTGTCATGGATGTAAACTAGATCTATTAAACCTAAAATGGGGGTTTGAACCAGGCTGTAAACATGTTTATTTCTGCTGTGAAAAGGAAAATTTTAACATGAGAGTCAATTAGGATTTGCTCTCTTCTGCTGCCAGCCCCTAGTGGATGAGGATGGAACTGCAATCTTGCTTCTTCTACGTTGGCTTCATTTTCATCCCAGAATTATGGGGGCCAGGTCCCAACGCATAAGCAAGTCTCATGAACTGGGTCCAGCTTGGAGAATGGTTTGGGAATGCCTGTTAAACGAAACCATGACTGAGCTATAGAGATTTTTGTGGTCATCTTGAACTGGGTTGACTCTATAAGCTGGTGGTTTAACTAAAGGACAAAACTTGAAGTAATCAATCTTTAATGACTAGTGTCCTCTATTGGGCCTATTTGGCATGGGAACGATTATCTTCTAATCACTGAACGTACTCAGAGATTAATAGAACAATAAATAGCAGCTTTTGTTAATTGATTAATGTACATTGGAGTGTTTTAGTTTCTTTTTATAGGACTAGCCAGGTTTTTAAAGGGGAGTTGGAATCTCAGAGCTGGGAGACCAACATGTCATCCAGTCACGTGAATCTGTCAGTGATTCAGGTGTCTGTGGGCTGGAGGGAGACAAAACAGCCAGATAAACATCACATCTCTCAGGAAACAAGCTTGATGGTGCTAAAGGTAGGAAGTTGAAGAATTAAAGGTATGAAAAATAAAGATAATCAAAAGATTAAAAACCAGGTGTGTGTCAGCCACACAATGTAAACTTACAGGTGCATTTCAATGCTTCAAAAGAAAGAAATGGCAAAAAAAAAAAACTCTGAAAAGCAAAGGGTTATATCCATTCAGACGGAGAGGTCTGGTTCATTCAGTGGGTTTACATGCAGAAAATGAAAATTACTGCCTTAGTTTGGCTGAATTTGAACTTTTGGTCCCAGAAATCCCAGAAATGCACCAAATAGGCAGTTTTGTTAATTCTTTAGCGCCAAATGAATATTTACTACATATATTCCTAAGTGTTTTAGGCCTCTATCTCTTTAACAGGATTAGTACATTCATCAAACTTCTGCTCTGCTCTGTACAAGTCTGCTGCCTCCTTGAGGAAAATCCAAGTACTACAGGAGTTAGGTGTTATTACTGTTGTGATAGTTACTTGATAAAACATTTTCAGTAATTATACATTGTTTTATTAACGTTAGCCTATCAATAGATTGATCTTTAGAAAAAAAATTCCAGGCTTTAAAGGGTTTAGGACAAATTCTGTCCTTCGAATGTTTGAAACGTTCAGAATTCCAGCTAAACCAGGGACGTCTTACCAGTCCTGAGCAAAACTGACAACCTTTACAAACATTTTCAGACATTTTGAGGACGTCCTTGTGAATTCTGTTTATGGTTTACCTTAAACAGCTGAGATTTCTGACTGGATCCTGGACATCTACATGTTTGAATTTCTTTGAGTTGTCGATACAAACCTGAGTGCAAAGAGTCAACCCACCAGAGGGACACGAAAACTCCACAAATAAAGGTCAAACTGAAGAGGTAGCATCTCGTATCTGTAACCCTTCACACAAAGCTGGAGATTCCTTCCTGCAAACGTTCTCGTCCCACAGGGATTAGGATGACATTCCTGATACACAGCTGCAGAAATCTAAAAAGTCAGGCCCTTTTAGTTCTTCTAACTTGAGGGAAAATTGCAAAATCCAGCCTTCACTACGATGACACTTTGAGGCGTATTTGTGTCACTCCTTGCCTTGTTTCTTCCCCTCTCACTTAAACTTTCTTAGACTCTGAGTCAACAAGATGATTCGCATTGGTGCTTTTATCCTCCTCACTTAACTCACCCGATCCGAGTGAAACACACACACACACATACACACTTACGGAGATTCCCCTCAAGCGTAAAGGGTGACAGCAAGCAAAGACGCTCTTGAAACTGATTAGAGGGGGGACGGCCCAGTGCAAATGATGAGATCCATTCAATTAAATGGGATAGGGTTCGCCTGTGCTCAGGGGAGCTGTGCTAACACCTGCAGAAAGGGAGGTTTGTGTGGAGGCCCACATTTGTTAGCATGCGCGTGTGTGTGTGTGTGTGTGTGCTGCATCGCTGACAGATACATCTAGATGTTTGACAGTCCATGTTGCTCACATGTATGTTTGTTCTGCGTGAGATGCTGCTACCCCCTCTGGAGACGAGAGATGAGCTCATATGTTGATGATACATCCTGATAGGTGTGAGGAATGCTCCAACACGTCTATGTCAAACCACAGGGTGATAATGCGTAATTTCTTAGAAGCCCCTCTGGGATAGATGTTGTGATATATGTGGTAAAAGTAAAATAGATGGACAGTGCTGGAGATAAATAAGGAGAGGGATTATCATGGGGGATTAGGAATACTGGCTTACAAAAAAAATTAAAATAAATAAGACTGTTAGCCATACAGGAGCACTCAGATGATTAATGGCCAATCTCCACATGAGGACAAAATATTTACCTATAATGTCAAGAATATATGCTAACTGTACTCCAGTTGTCCCTCCAGATGGATACTGTAATTTAACTCAACAGTAACATTAAACAAACAGCAGTAAGGAAATGTTAGCAAAAGCACCACTAGCTTTTGTTTTGTTTTAGCAGAGATAAAAAAACAACACTTCAACTCATGCCTACTGGCAAGCAAGCTAGTGTTAGCTTACAGGACAGCTGGCTGTTACAGGAAGTTAGAAAAGTAGTTGAACACTTCCAACCACTCCTACACAAGTAAGGTTATAAATCGTAGGAATGTTTATGAGCAGATTTTTGCCATAATAACCACTTACACATATATTTAATGTGGAGTGTGCTTCAATTATTACGATGAACATAAAGCTTTATTATCCCTTTAAGAGTCACCTATTTGTGTGAGTTTGTCAAATCTTATCTTTCAGGCACTTCAAGAGATTTGTTGACTTTTAGCTTTTCATTCTACAGCTATGGTGACCATATGAGACGAGCGTTTTCTTATTTCTGCTGATGTTGTGTTTTTATTTTCTAACAAACTTGAATGAATGGCCAACCATTTTCCCAACCTTCACAGATCTACTTGGAGGGGACTGTTAGGGCCTCTCTGCTGGGGCTGCTTCCCCGACAACATCAGAATGGAAGGATGGACACATAAAAAAATCTATATTTGAAATTTTTAATTAAAGATGATGCTACTTGGGGGAGCTAGTGAGCAGGCGACGGAGTAGGCAGCAATACTGTAGAAACCTGTTCTGCTTAAATTTGGCTTAAAAGTTGTCTTTTGGCACTACATTCCTGCAAAATCCGACTAACACACTTTTTGATCAACCAGCTCTCACTATGCAATTTTTTTGGAGACTTCGTTGAGGTAATGGCCAGTAGTTTGAGGAAATGCAAGTTCACAGGCTGAGCCACCATGACTGGGCCTAAAGCCTCTAGCTCAGCTGCGAAGCCATCCGCGCCCGACACTCGTCAACTCAAAGACCAGATGGATGCAGCGGACATGAAGGCAGAAATCCTAACATCCCTGAAGACTGACATGGCCTTGCTGCTCAGGTCGGACATAAAAACTGCTCTGGCTGAGGACTTTGACGCCATTAAATCTGACCTCCTGGCGGTTAAAATAGAGCTAGCTAACCACACCTCAGCTATCCACTCCGACATGGAGGCGATGATGACAACTATGTCACAGATGGAGCAAGGGCTCTCATCGTGCTCTGATGATGTTACTGTGCTGCTGACGAAGGTGGGAAGTAGTGGTGTGCATCTCTACCTGCCTCACGATTCGATCCGATTCCGATTATCTGCCTAACGATTCGCCCCATCTCACTTCTGAATGTGGATAGTAAAATTCTCGCTAAAATGCTGGCCTGCCGTTTGTGACACATGACCAAACAGGTTTTATTAAAGGTTGCCATTCCTTTTTTAATGTAAGACGCCTATTAAACAACCTTCATGGTCCCACTCCACCTGATATTCCAGAAATATTATTATCGCTTGATGTAGAGAAGGCTTTTGATAAGGTGGAGTAGGACTGTCTCTTTTACACTCTCAAACACTTTGGTTTTGGCAAACGCTTAGTCTCCTAGATCAGAGTTCTTTATTCCTCCCCATTAGCAGGTGTCCGAACAAATGATAATCTTTCCCCTTACTTTTCCCTTCATCGCGGGACTCGACAGGGCTGTCCATTATCGCCTCTCCTATTTGCTATTTCAGTAGAACCACTGACCGTTGCGATACGTGGTGAAACCAGTATAAAGGGAATTTGGGCCCCTTTATTAACATTACCAGTATCAACTATTAAGTGTCTTTAAAGTCTCTGGAGTATTTCTATTATCCGATGGCACCATCTAGTGGCTGACAAGCATATCATACAAAAAATCTCTCGCTCTGTTTTTTTAAGATGGTGACTTCACGTTTCTTGTTTAACAGGCTTTTGTAGCCGACAAACAGAGTTAAAACACATTGTTTTTACAAGTATTATTCTCATGTCATGTTGTGTTTCCATATATTTATATTTTAGAGGCTTACTTGTCCGTGAAAAGTTCATCAACTCTGCATCAGCCGAGTTAATCCTTAAATTCGAAGCATGTAAGCGGTAGTCTAACGCCATTGGTTAGTTCAGGTTGGCGTTCAGTTTCCTAATGCACGGAGCTCTGCGGGGCAGGGGACGTGCTTAGCAAAAAAATCAAAAATAAACGTATTGCTTACATTATATCACAGTACACGATGAGACAATCACTTTTACTGATTTCTGAAGAATTATACATCATTTCTGAAAGGGGATGTTACGAACTCCAGGGTTTTACTCCTTGTGGTTTGTATTTTGTTGGCTGTGTTTTGTTTTCTTATTGTCTGCATGGGATTCTCCAGCAAAGCAGACAAGGGACCTGGAAGCAAGATGGCTGCCACCGGTTGTTGTTTGTTTCCATTATGAAGATCCGGCAGGCACCAGAGCACAGCAGGTCCCTCCGCGCTCAGCCAGCTGCAGATGATTCCAGCAAATGACTCCACCACACCAGAGGAGGGAACAAAAGCAGAACCAACCTTCATTCAGGGAGCTACTCCAGGCGGTAGACTCCACAAAGGCGTTAAAGATTTTTCTGATTAGCTAACCTTCTTGTGGCTTGAGCAGAGCATTTTTGGTTAGCTTCTTGTGTGGATACTGGATGTTCTGTATCACCTTATATGTTTGTGTATTAGGCAGTTGTAATGTCCTTGGTTTAGTGTTAGTCAAAGTACCCAAGGTTTGACCCTGCTTGGTCTAGTGTTTCATTTTGAGTTTAGAAAAGGTATTTCTCTTATTTTGATTCAGTAACCTGGTTAGTCCAGAGTTTCGGGTTAGTTGTTTTTTTCCCGTTGTAAAAACCAGGATTGGTTTTGGGCAGGTTTAGCCTGTTCTTAAGTATCTTTAAAATTTTTGTTTTAAAGGATTCATTTTATTGTTAGAGGCAGTTTGCCTGGGCTGTGTGTATGATTTATGTTAGTTGGTTCCAGCCCCTTGATTTTGTGAATTTTTTCAGATATTTATTTTACATTTTAAATAAAATAGCAAAATACCTTTATACTTCAACAGTTCTCTCTTCTCATTTTTTCCCCTCACCGTTGTTCTCCTTCTCACCCTTAGGAGAAGGGTCCTAACAGGGGAAAACTCTGGAAAGATACTTTAATGTAAGGACAAAGGCCCATAATAATAATAATAAAGGGACCCTTATTGTAAAGTGTTACCAATGTTTTTTAATCTCTTAATATCTGAAGGTTGGGGCAGTTTTTGGGTGTTTATTTTTGATTCAGAGCTCCTAAACATACTATCTCTGATTATACTACTATTGATTATACTATGGTCCCATCCTCAACCACAACTCATCTTAAACTGCTCAGAGAACAGTATCTTCATCCATCACACACCGGTGTAACTAAGGTAATGGAGCTGATGCAAATAAAACACAGTATTTTTTGATCTTCCCAAAAGTGGCATAAAAGCCACTTGACATGTGTCTGAAAGCACAGAAGCAGCTCGAGAGCAGCGTGAGTGGTACAAATCTGGTAAATAGATCAGGTTTTCATGCACATTTTCCAAATGGATCAGAGGTGGTGAGTTTATTATCTTGCCCTGGGAGCCTTTCAGTTTAAAATCCATCACAGCTCGTGTGTCCTGTGGAGACCCACCAGCGATGGGCCCACAACCTATTTCTGGTTCCAGTCTGAGTGGAAGAAACAGGTCATCTCCCAGTGAAGCTAGTGAGCTGGGTCACACATCGTATTTGTCAGGAACCATTTAATTTCCCAATGCTAGAAATCCATGTTTTATATGTTCTATTGTATTAATCTTGTGTAACACAACCTGGAAAGAGAAACCTTTATATAAATAACGAACATGCCAAACACGATTAATCTAGTTTTTTCTCTGTGTCGTAAAAAGGGCCGAGTAAGGATTGAACTTCCATAAAAACAAAGAAACTCACCCATCTTGTTTGTGGAGATCTTTTGGAATGTACTTTGTGGAAAAGATCAACTCTGAAGGGAGGTAAGAACATCACATATACTTCAGCTCTACACCAAGAAAAAAAATCTTCAAACAAACCAACTAAAAAGACTTATCTTCTTCTTGGTTTACAAAGTGTTTGAACTTCATATTTAACACAAACAGACTCATATTCAATGACAAAAAAGTGCAATTAAATGAGTAAGCCATGAAAAGTATACAGGGCTAAGTGTTTACCACGATATTGCTTTACTGACTCGAAGTGTTGGAGAAATCAGGAGACCTTGATGCTGCAGTTCAGAAAAACAGTTTGACTCCTCCATTGTTGGGTTTGTCAAAAAGCAAAACCTTTGATGGTGATAAAGTTAGACTGGAAGGTCTCAGCTGGACCCCACAAATCATGTTGTAATTTGTCTAAAATGTTTCTTTTTCTGCCAAACTAAAAGAAAAAAACGTTTTAAAATCAGGACTCTGCCTCAAAATAATAACTTAGAGTGGATGAAGCCATCACACTCCAGCTATTCATACCTTTGGCCTGCGATGTATTTTTTAAAAATAAATAAAAAAATATTAATCTTCCTCTTATTGAGTGTATGGTTTAAGCTGGGTCTGAAAATGTAATTGTGGAATCACCACATTAATTAGTCACATTCGAGAAATACTTCATAGTGTGTTCACACCGCAGGCACCGTATTTTCCGGACTATAAGCTGCTACTTTTTCCCACGCTTAAAACCATGCGGCTTATAATGAGGTGTGGCTTTAGTCAACCAGAAAGGATGGATGCTGGAAAGTCTAATGAAGGAATGGTTAAAGAAGTGCTACGGAGAGCGCCCAGGAGGATTTTTTCACAGTTAAATGGCGCTGCTTGTTTTCCCAGCTTCACTCCGGGATGATGACAGCAATATGGAGAGTGACACTGACATTGCCACAGAAAAGGTATGTGACGAAGCTCTTCTGAGGCTGTTCAACTCCGACACAGAAGAAGATGACTTCAGTGGCATCAGTGCGCAGGAGCACGATGTCGTCGTCGTCTTCCTCTGCTTATCCGGGTCCAGGTCGCGAGGGCAGCATTCCAACTAGGGAGCTCCAGACCAACAGGACCCCGAGGCGTTCCCGGACCAGATTGGAGATGTAACCTCTTCAACGTGTCCTGGGTTGACCCGGGGACCTCCTGCCGGCAGGACAGGCCCGAAACATCTCCCCAGGGAGGCGTCCAGCAGGCATCCTAACCAGATGCCCAAACCGCCTCAACTGACTCTTTTCGATCTGGAGGAGCAGCGGTTCTACTCCGAGTCCCTCCCGAATATCCGAGCTCCTCACCCTATCTCTAAGGCTGAGCCACCCTATGGAGGAAACTCATTTCAGCCGCTTGTATCCGTGATCTTGTTCTTTCAGTCATTACCCAAAGCTCATGACCATAGGTGAGGACTGGGACGTAGATCGACCGGTAAATCGAGAGCCTGGCTTTCTGGCTCAGCTCTCTCTTCACCACGACAGATCGGCTCAGCGTCCGCATCACTGCAGATGCTGAACCGATCTGTCTGTCGATCTCCCGATCCCTCCTACCATCACTCGTGAACAAGACCCTGAGATACTTTAACTCCTCCACTTGAGGTAGGAGCTCTCTTCCGACCTGGAGTTGGCAAGCCACCCTTTTTCTTTTTCTTTTTTTTTTCAGGAGGACAATGAATAAACTAATCAATAACTTTTCTGTTTTGTTTAATCAGTTCAGTTACATTCAGTTAAACTACGTTTTCAATTCAGTAGATATCTGCTTTTAGTCCGGTGCTGCTTATTTTGAGGTGTGCTCTATAGTCCGGAAATTACGGTATTCTTACAAAGCCAGTTTCTTAACTAATGAACCTGCATTCTAAATACTGAGCTTCTCTACGTAATACAAGAGAGGATGTTTTAACCTTTGAGGGTGAGGAAGTACTTCGTTAGAAGGCGGATATCTGTGAAGACAAAAGTGTACATAAACCAAAACTATCTTTTCCCTCTCTGGCATGGAAACACCTTGGGACTGACCAGGTAGACCAGGAGAGCACCACTGGGGAGGGGGATGTCCGAGTATCCTTTCTGTTACCTACATCACCTTAAAGAGCAAGTCACCCCCTAATAGAGTCTTACTCCAGTCCCACTTCCTGTTTGAGAATTTCAACAAATCCTGTTGCCTTGATAATCGAGAGGGCGGAGCCGCTAACAAATATACACACACACACAGGCTCATGACATTGTGACATCATAACGTATCAGCTAACGTCATAGTGCACCTCTTAGCCAATAGCGATGGCAGATTTAAATTTAAATGCAGTTCAGAGTTTTTACCAAAAGACGTCACAACCATCGACATACACATATATGGACAATGGGTTTCCATAGGCTCCAATAACACATTTTTGAAGAGAAATGGGAGGTGGCCACCACCGCCATTTTGACCGTGTCACAGGTTCTGTAAAGCCCAGACAATTCCTCAAAAGGGAAGAGAGGTGGAGCTGAGGGTGGGGCTGTAAGGCTGGGATCAACTGACGACACCCGGTCGAACTAGCTACAAGCTAACCCAAAGCTAATGCGGAGGTGGGAGCTAAGCTAACAGAGGTAGCAACCTAGCTACAACCGGAGTTAACTGTGCACAACACCAGAGCTTCTCAGTCAGAGATATGCCGGGCTGACCGCTGGGTAAAACCGGGTGGAACACAGAGGTCTCTGAGACCTCCACAAGCCAGCAGCCGTACAGCAGACAAGCGCCGCTGCAATCTGAGATGCACAGTTTTGCCACTGGGGAGAACCGGGTGGAAAGGTTTCCATCTGAGAGCTCCACAAGCCGTCAGCCCGCGCAGCAGACAGAAGCCGCAATCAGACAGAGATGCGCCGAGCTGCTGGGGAAGGGAGACCCGGGTGGAAAACATCTTGTTCCATTTGAGAGCTCCACAAGCTGGCAGCCCGCGCAGCAGACAGGAGCCGCGGCGATCAGAGATGCGCCGAGCTGTGGGGAGGGAAGAACCGGGTGGAAAACATTGGTCTCCCGCGAGCTCCACAAGCCGATAGTCGGAACCCAGCTCCACCAACATGTTATATTTCAACCCATTTTCTAAAGTGCAGCATTATGTTAAATGCACTGGGTTTTACTCTATTGCATTTAAATTTCATGGTTAAACAGTACATGTTAAAATCTAAACTCAGCTCGGCAGTGACCTAAAATACATAAATATAATTTACCAAAAAAAATGAAGTGGAGACTCCTTGGATGCTCTATTAGTGCAATTAATGCCACAGAGAGTCATTTTGTCCAACAATTGCACAAATAATATCCAAAAAAGAATACACAAACGGCACAACTAATGGTCTTAGTTGAGAGACTGAAACTGACGGAACAGTTTTCAGGCGAAGCCGAGGCTCAGACTGAGGCCTTTCCCCGGAGCTAGCTTTGTGGTCACGTGGGTCTGATGCTCATTAATTATACAGAATTTTCGGCTTTTAATACACTTAAACAGAAGAGTGAGAAAAAAAATTCACCCCCCTCAGAGTTGTCATGAGTGTAAACTAGATCATTTAAACCAAAAACATGTTTTGGTACCAGGCTTTAAACATGTTTATTTCTGCTGTGAAATTGGTATTTTTAACATGGGAGTCAATGAGGATTTGCTCGCTTCTGACACCAGCCCCCAGCGGATGAGGGTGGAACTGCAATTTATTTCCTTTCTGCATTGGCCTCAATTTCTGTCACGCATTGTGGGGGCTTGGTCGCAACACTGACAGTTTTAGGCTGAACATTGAAATTTGAACTAAGATGCGCTTAAGTGCCAAATCATTGACTACACGTGTCTACAGCACGATTAGACACACATTTATAAAGTTTACCAGCAAAAACAAGTTGATTTGGGCGTGACTTTTACTTTGGTCAAGTGCAAGAAGATGAATGGAATTACATCATCCATTTGTACAATAAAATCTTTATTTACGAGTCTTGAAAGATATAAAATTTACCTAAAAGTGTAAATGTCTTTAAGAAAATGTAAAGCATGGTATTATGTAAACTTGTTGAGATAAAAAAAAACTTTCTAGTTCCCAGATGTGGTTAACTTATTTAAACCCATTTCAAAACCATGGTTGCGGAACGTTTTTATGTTTTCTAAATGGGAACACAGCTTATGGGTTATTAGGCTGTCTTACTAAACAATATTTTTTGGGATTACATGAACACTAGAGCCTTGTGTGGATTATTTTCAGAATTTTAGGAAAATAATTCAGAAAATGCTGATGAAAAATGAATGTTATGGATGCCGACTGAGTCACAAAGAAACAGCTTAAAAAACAGGCAGAGAGAGTGATGGGAGGGGTGGACCACACAGCCGGAGGACTCCGGCCACTCCCCACGCCTCCTCACAGACACAGGGAAGACTTCTCCAGGAGCAAATTCTGATGGAGGTGGAAATGAGTAACCAATGGAGCCTGTCAGAGCAGATGGTGGAGAATCCATTAGTTAATAGCGGAGGAGCCTCCTAGCTAAAGTAATGATGCTTTCATTTCTACGCTGCACGCACTCCTGCCCAGCCAACAGACTGGCTGGGCCTTTGTCTGATTCCGGATGGTGCAGAAATACCACATCCACTGTGGTAGATGCTTTAGTGCATATGGGACACACATAAATAATGGCCAGAACTTCCTATACAAACATATAAACACACCAGCAACTAAAACAAAACCCAAAACGGGACACTGTGTGTGGACTGCGACAGTATCCCACCCAACCATCCATCTATCCATCCCCTCTGCACACATGACTGCCTCCTCAAAATGTGCCATCTGCTTTCTGCAGCTCGGCGGGACGACGGCGCAGCAGAGATGAAAAAATACAGTATCACAGCTGCATAAATAATTTAGTCAGTGGCTGCTCTGCGTGTGCTAATGCACAACTATTCGTCTAGTTGTTGTGACCTGTCTTCATGAGCAGACTCGTGCTCAGGCTGCTGGGCATGCAGACTTACAAGTTCACTCTCTAAACACCAGGCATGTTGACAGGCAGGTCACAAAACAAGCCTATTGGCGGCAGAAACAGTGATGGATAAACACCATGTGACTGTTTTGGCAGCAGCAAGAATTATTTATATATTTAAAGTATCCTGTGATTGTTTATAGGAGAAGAAGCATCAGTAAAATGTAAATTATCTAGCGTTCATTGTGTTTCTGGTTCAACCCTTAATGTGTGGCGTCCACATGATCTCACCATGCAAAGTCAGTTTTCTCTGTTTTTCTATCACAGGTCCAGAAAACGCACATTCTGGGTTAATTGGTGTGTTTCATGTTGACCGGGGATTTAGATAAATACCTGTTTGAGGTTTACCCCACATCCTCCGCTCTTTAATGCCCAGACAGACCCCGCCCCCATGTCAGTAGGGAGATTGGCCTTCTAGAGTCCTAGAGCCCCCCAAGGTGCTTTACGACACAATCAGTCATTCACCAGTGCACACATGTTGAAAAGCTGGTGGTGATGGGCTACAATGTAGCCACAGCTGTCCTGGGGTACAATGACGGGGGCAAGGCTGTCATGTCTTCATCACCACGTAAGGTGGGTTAGGTGTCTTGCCCAAGGACACAACAACAGTGACAGACTGACTGGGAACCAAATCTGCAAACGTCTGATTATGGAGTGGACACTTAACTCCTCCTCCACCTTCACCACCTGTAGGTAGGCAGGTTAGCAGGTATTTGTTTGGCCTGTTGCTTAGTTAGTAGGTAGACAGGTCACTCAGTAGTAAGTTTGGTGAGTCGATTGGTAGAAAGGTTTTAGGTAAGGTGGTTAGTAGTTCAGTAAGTAGGTAAATACATGATTGTTGATCTATAGGTGGGTAAACAGGTAGGCTATAGTTAGGAAGGCTGGTCAGCAGATTGGTATAAGAAGGTCTGTTTGTTGGTAGCTAGATAATAGGTAGGTTGGTTGGTCAGTAAGTTAGTACATTTTATTTCTAAAGCACCTTTCACAGAAGAAAATCACAAAACATGATTTAAAGACACACCATCCGTTAGTAGACACGTTGTTCAGCCAGCTGGTAGATAGCCTGGTGTGTAGGGTGATCAGAATACATGCGTACATTATTAATCCCAGTTTGCAAAAAATGACAACAAATACTACCGTAAAGAATAAAAATAGTAAAGTATTAAATGTGCAGGAATTATGAAGTTACCCAATGAATAAATGGTAGATCAGTCATTTGGTCTAATGTTTCATACATTTCATTGTTCGGTTATTGGTCAAAGTCTTCATTGATGTAGTCCTTTGTCAAAATGCTTGAATTTCATAATAAACATCTTCAGATAAACACAGTTTTTAGCCTTGCAACCCAAAACCACTCAGAGTATCAGAGTTGTTTATCTTAGCAGCTTGGTGGAGAGACGAGGGCCAATAACATTTCACACAAACCTTTGTTCATTTGTTGGATGAGGAGTATTTAAATGTTTAGGCCCACCTAAATTTGATTAAATATAGGCAGACAACAGCACAAAGAGAATCACAACAGCGCAGCTTGGGTTTACATTTCAGCCTGCAAACTCACAGCGACCGTCTGCTGTTCCCGTGCACGTTTGTCCTAAAGCGTGTGGCCATTAGGGTAGCCCTGCAGAGAGGGAGCCGGCAGCAGCATGCATGACTAATGATGCTGTCCTTTGAAGCTAATGGGCTCTAAAATAGTGGCAACATTTGAAGGTAAAACCTGAAAAAGTGACCACAAAAAATACTGATAAAATAACAAAGGGAAGACAAAAGTTGAAGAAACGGTTTTGTGATCAGGTGCAAAACGCTGAGATCCTTTCATGTCCGCTTTTCAAGTGTTATCCTGTTTGATAAATTTTTGATCACAGCTGGGTCCCTTGCGGGAGGTGGTGTTCAGGCACACGTTGTGCTGTTATGAAGCCTTCCTCTGGTGTGTTCCCCAGCAGCAGCAAACTCAGGGATCCCAGAGTCTGACTGGACAAGAAGACGTCTAGACATCCTGCTGACATCTCAGGCCTGTTGGACTTTCTCCATCTTTTTGTGGAAAACAAAAAGACTGATGGGGTTTATTTAAGAACCAGGAACTGGGCAACAGCTAATGAGGAATCTTGATGTGTTTTTGCAGTATTTGGGGTTGATTTGGGAGACCTTACCTTCATGCTTGTTTGGTGTTCAGCTTTACAAGCTAACTCGCATCAGAAGGCCGTGCACTAACCTCGAAGTTTAAACTTTCCAGAAACAGATGGAAGTTCTAGCACTGTGCTCAAAACCATCTGGTCCTTATGGAAGCAAAGGAAAAGCTGCACCCTCAGCAGTGGGTCAAGTACGTACTCCAGCACCGTTCAGTTTGTGATTTCAAAGCGTGGTGGAGGAGTGTCGAGTGTTTAATTGGAGATTTGTGTGCTGCTTCTCTTCTCCTCAAAGAAGATGTTGTCCTGCTGAATGTCCTTTTAGATTTTGTATTTACTGAAGACTTTGTGAAGCATAGACCTTCAAAACCAGTTACAATACAAGGCAATCTTTCATCCACAAAACTGACTTTTAGTAGTGACCAAAGACAAAAGCATCGTCCTTGTTGTATTTGCTGGGCCAGAGTCTGTTCCATCAGGACGCAGCGAGCCAAATAATGGTAGAAAAGGTTCGTCTTGACCCAGTTTGTTAAGTTGTTGGCATTGTGCCATGTTCATTCACATAATGATGGTTTTAGCCAGCCAGGAGTCAGCGGAAATGGGTTTCAAGGAAATTACTTTTGAAAATGGAGGGTAAGTAGTTGACAATTTGGTTTAAAACTACTGCCTATTTTCTGCCCTTCAATATTTGTGTCCAACCGTACCGTACCAAGCCGTTAATTAATAAAAAACAAAAAGACGTACTTCACGATACACTTAAATACATAGAGTGTATTACTTCAGAAGCACAAGCTTTACCATTTATCAGATTGTTGGTCCTTTCTTAAGTTTCATTCTGTCCAGTCAATTTTATTACCAAACTCAGTTTTACTTTCCATCTGACCATCAATCTGGGACTCGCCGTCTACTTTAGCCATTTGTGTTGGGTCTCGCAAGACCCCAGTTCCAATGCATGGCTCTTAAGGCAGTAATACGGTCAGTGTTGGGCAAGTTACTTCAAAACTGTAATGCATTATTTATTACTTATTACTCTAATTTTAAAGTAATTAATTACATTACAATATTACTGATTTTAAAATGTAAGGCATTACACTACTTTTGCATTACTTGAAGTAACTTTCACCAAAACAACTTCAATATGAATCTGGTAATCTGACGCTCAGTGAGCTCATGACATATATGTGGAAAGTGATGTGGTATCTGAGCTAGGATTGCTGTTAAAAACAGTCAGATATAATAACAGTGCTCTAAAATGATTGTTTATTAAATAAAAGCAACAACAATCTGTACTCTCAGCACGCTGCCATCTTATATTAACTGAGCAGGGAGTGAGGTGGTGGGGGCTCCAAGCCTATATTTGCCTTGGTCCCCAAATGTCTTGATACGGCCCTGGATGTGGGACTGACTTCTGGGGTGATCTGATTCTATCACATGTATAAATATTAAATACTTATATATTATTGCTTTTCACTGGTAAAAATGTGTATTGGGGATAAATCTACCTACTTTTTTCTTTTCAAGCACTTTGTTTTGTTTTCTTGATTTAAGTTGAATAATTTCCGGCTCTTTCTCTCTCTAACCTTCCTGCATGCTGCATGTTTCCTCCGTCTTCGAGAAAAACTGTTTCCTAGATTTCCTTCTTTCTAACCAATCAGCCAAAGGGATCTACCGAACGCAAAAAAATTAAATAAATAAAAAAAAAATGAAGCTTAATATGCGCTGCGCTCCAGCAGCAATGAGTTGAAATCACCGGGGCACAGATTATGAACTCAGCTGAAAAGAAACGTGAAGTACCAGAGAATATGGGCTGATATAAACGATCGCAAATGAATGACTTTGTTTTGGTGGAGCGATTTTGTGAATATAACAGCGGCCGCGCGCAGGACGCTGCTGGAGTCATTACTGCTGCGTCCTCTCTGCTCATAGAATGCCCGCAAAGCTGAGTCCATAAATGACGTCATATATGTGGATACTGGATCTTTATTCAGGCTTCCTGCAACTTGAATTGTTAGGAAACCTGCATCTTGATTCTGGGTTTAAAAATGCATTGTAATTACCGCGTTACTGACAATTGTACCGAGTAAATATTACCGTTTTCTTTCCCTGTAATGCCTTACATTACCACATTACAGCAAAAAGCAATGCATTACAGTAATTAATTACTTTTGTACCACGTTACTCCCAACACTGAATACGGTGGCCCTGAAGTGCAAACCACAAAAACAAATCACTTAACGCAACAACAAATCACAAAACGCACAACAAATTGAAAAGCGCAAAAACAAATTCAATAAATGCAACAAAGAATCACTGAGCGCAAAAACAAATCACTAAACGCACAACAAATTGAAACATGCAACAACAAATCACTTAATGCAAAAACAAATCACAAAATGTGCAACAAATTGAAAAGCGCAAAAACAAAAAACAAACCGGAAGAAGTAGGTACCAATGCTGCAACAACAGGCATCACTGATTGGATGATGGATCCGTTAGCCTTTTGAACCGGAAGTTGTTCTGCGTAATGCATTTTTACAAACATGAACATTACCAGTGATCCACACGTCGCGAATCCACGGGAAGGATGCTTGTAAGAGTGCATTTTGAGGTCGATGATGTCATAAAGCAGAGATGAGATTCTCCTGCCACCAAACTCCACACCCGCAACACCATGGCTGCACCTAGAAATCCTGTCCATAAATTTTATGAACAGTATTGGTGTTCATAACACATCAATCAATCAATCCTTAATATATAGCACCTTAAGAGGCGCTATTTAAAAATAATATTTCTTCTTTCATTTTTATGCTGTACTCCCATAAAGCAGCTCTTCACTATTGTCTTTTAATAATAATTCAAGATGGCTGCCACAACAACCTGCCTCAAAAACTCTGCCAGTTTTATGGGTGTTAGAGCTAAATTTGAGGAAGTAGCTGAAAGTCAATAACCTGAGAGCCAAAGGATCATGTAACATATTATTTCGACAATGCACATAGGTGAAACCTGCATCATTCATCTTTCTTGGCAACAACCTTCACTAAACTTTATATATCAGCAACAAGGTTATGCATCAGTTAGACCTTCTGCTTGTAAAGCAGGAAGACAAAACAACCCCTTCTTTTGGACTGTTGAAGGATTTAAAAAGAAGTTTCTATCTGTCCTAACAGGGCAAGGACTACAGGGTAACATTGTAGATGCCCTGTTTGGACAGCTGCCACACCGCTGGGGAGGATCAGGTGAACACCTTCACGGCCAGGAGCTAAGGGGGTATTATATAAAAAAAAGAATCAAGAGCAACAAAGTGGAGCAGGAGAACGATGAATCACACAAGGTTGTCAGCTCTGAAATAATACGATTAGAATTTGCAGCGCAGATCGGAGTTGAGCCGGTGTCACTGAGAGGGGCACTGTGCAAGTAAAGCATGTCAAGACACATAAATCCATCTCTTTCCTTTCGCTGCCTCACTGAACTTCAAAGACGGCTCTCAAATCATGCATCAATTCAGCCAGCTTGCACTGCAGCATGAGGAGCATAATGGGCATGCAAACTGTATGGATCTGTGCAGAATATGTGGGCATCCGCTCAGGAAGTCATGCTCTGATGTGTAAGGATGGGCTTGAGAGTCCATAATGTCTGTCTTCACAGGCTCTGTTTGACAGTTATGAATACTTAGATGTCAATCTGAGATCAGTAATGACTCAAATGACGAGGTGATTGTGAATGTGTGTCAGATTTTTGTAAACAGCATTACACCTTCTACTTGCACCTAAAAAGCAAAAAATAAAAACGCATGTAGGCAGCAAAAAACCCTCAATGGCGGGCGCTTCAATCAGCATTTGGGGACTCCTGGGCCCCTGTGTCACTTTGTTCTCATCAAAACCTGCTCCACATGGCTTACACACACACACACACACACACACACACACACACACACACACACACACACACACACACACACACACACACACACACACACACACACACACACACACACACACACACACACACACACACACACACACACACACACATGCACGCACGCACGCACACACAACATGGCTGTCATACTAAGGAGAGCAGATGATAGGCTTGTGGGAGGCAAATCCACCTCCGTTCTGTTCCAGTTCAAAGACTAGTCAGATAGCACCATAACCAGGCTAAAGTAGGCCAGTCCTGGGACAACAGTCTCTTGCATTAAACAGGATTTTTCCTGTTTTCTGAGTTTGTCAACAGCTGGCAACTCAACAGGTGGTGAGAAGGATTATGCCTAGCAAAATGTGCCATAAAAACATCTATCAACTTAACATTTCATTACTTTGACATTAGTAAAAGAGATTTTAACCTTGATTTGATTAAGCACATTTCTGGGGTAGAACAAGAGACGGGTGCTGTAGAGTGGATAGCGTCCAGAGTAATCAGGGTCAAGCTAACATTGACTGATAAAAAAAATCAAGATTATAAAAAAAGAAATCGAAAGAAAGAGCCCAAAAATTTGAACTAAAAACTTGTTCTCACTACCCCTTTTTGTGATATATGTAATAATTTCAATGTACAAATGTGTATTATTTATATATTTGATACAATTCGGATCATCTGCTACCAAAGACCCTCTCCCTGGCCTGCCACCTTACCGTGGTTGAGGAGTTTGTGTCCCAATGTTCCTAGGAGCTAAGCTGTCTGAGGCTTGATGCCTCTGGTAGGGTCACCCACGGCAAACAGGTCCTAGGTGAGGGATCAGACAAAGAGCAGCCCATTGACCCCTACACATATACATGGAAACGGTGTTCCCTTGCCCGTGACGCGGGTCACTGGGGGCCCCCTCTGGAGCCAGGCTTGGAGGTGGGGCACGTCGGCGAGCACCTGGTGGCTGGGCCTTCACCCATGGAGCCCAGCCGGGCACAGCCCAAAGAGGAAACATGGGTCCCCCTTTCCATGAGCTCACCACTTGTGGGAGAGGCCAAATGGGTTGGGTGCAATGCGTGATGGGTGGTGCCAAAGGTGGGGGGTGGAATCTACGATTGTCTTTCAAAATGTCTTCACATGTTATTGGACAACAATGGGCCACACTCACCGGTACAGATGTTAGTCAATGAGGCAGTCTGCCATACACTGTAAAGAAGATGCAAATATATTGTTTTTCTAAATGAAGGACATAAGTACCTCTTTCTGCTCTTGATTCAAGGAAAAGAAAAGTCTAAATAGTGCAAAGTTGATCCTTAAGTAATCTTAAAAGAGCCACCCACCAAACAGCTCTGTCATTGGCCCACCAAACCGCTCTGTCATTGGCCCACCAAACCGATAGAGCTCTGTCATTGGCCCACCAAACCGATAGAGCTCTGTCATTGGCCCACCAAACCGATAGAGCTCTGTCATTGGCCCACCAAAGCGAGGCCCCATTGGAGCATGGCTAGACCAACATGCACTGCACATCCATCTAGATTTCTAGGCTACCACTGTGTAGTTTGAACACAGTTTTTCAAAACAAAGTTCTATCCCCTACTCTGTCATCGAACATTTGTTGAATATTTCAGGAAGTAAACAGGTTCTTGGTTTGAACATGATAAAAGCTGTTTTATATTTAACTTGATCCCATATTTTAGTGTATTTGCTTCCACAAATAGTGAGTTGGTGTTCTCCTTAGAACATTGTGTTCTACTTTGTTCGACGTCTACTCAGAATCAAGCTAATTGCTAACCAGAGTCAATGTAAAAAATTGGGGCTTATAATTTCAGGCCCATTAAAAACTCCAAGTTCACTTTTCAAAGAAGTTCAGATGTTCCTTTTGAATCAGAGGATTATTTACCTAAGAAGTGTGAGTAGACATTATTTAAACCTTTGATTATTTACAATAATTTAAACCACTGGAAGGTTTTCATCATCTTAAAAGGCTGAAATTCACTGTTAAAGCTGCTATAAGCAGTTACCATAACCTTGGCTTTCGACTGGCACCTAACGTAATAGGTGTGCTTTCCTCGGGAGAGTTTCAGATGCGCAGCGCCTGCAAATGCATACCACACAACTAGTCTCATGAGATCACAGAACTTCTATATCGCACTTGATTTATCCAGTTAACTCAACAACAAGAAGTCTTATTTTGCTTTCCTTTTTACCTCTGCCAAAGAGGTTCTTTTAATGCTGGCACATTTTTTTTATGGTTAAGCATTTCCTCGCTAAGCAAAAGGAAATCTGTCTGTGGTCTCATATTTAGAAAATTTCCAGAAGCTTTACACCACTCCAGTGTTTGATTTCCTGTATAGCCCAAATAGAACAGCTGAGCTTGAGATGTTCTGGAAGCGTAGTGCATTAATAATACACCTGACACGCTGCGATACAACCCTTCTGATATTTGGCTGCTCTAAACAAACCTATTGAATATATCGGTGGTTATTAGCTGCGTTTTGAGCTTTGCAGTCGTTAAGCACCACTCGTGAAGCCGGGTTAACTTCAGAATCAAACGTGTTAAACCGCTGTCTACAGCAGGGATGATACAGACTACTGATAACTGCTCCACACAACCTAATAGTCTATTTGGGTAAGTTTCGATTTTACATAATGAGCTTTTACCATCTAGCACTGTGGTTGTGTTACTTCTGACTCACTCTGCTATTTGCAGAGAAGCTGAATTCTTCTGAGTTTGTCACTTAATCACTGCTGAAACAAGATCAAATGTGGCAAAATATCATTCCTGACAGATTTATGTGGCGGTGTGTCTGCGTGCATTCTGAACCCCCTGCTTTGTGTAAGTTTTGTAAGAGTTAGTGAAGGGGTTATTTTGTGTGCATGTGGGTGGAAGAGCAACATTTAGCTAAATTCTGTGGGGAGCAACACAGACGTTGTCGTGAAGGAGTTGGACAAAAATAGGCTGTAGTTAAAACCCATGCTGCTCAATGGCACAAAGACAGACTCAGGCACAGAACTTAAAAATCCACATATCTAGATCCAATGGAGTGAACGTAACCCATTTAGTGCCTAATGTCGCCGACATTTGACTTGTAGAATGAAACAGACTGTTCAAAACGTAGTCAAATATTAAAGAGCAGTGTGCAAATCTAAGAAGAAGTCAGAAACGTTAGCTTTAAAAGGGAAGCGGGGTCTTTCTAATTGAATCCATGAGTTTGATTAGATGATATTGCATCTCTATCAGCATAGAGGAACTCAATCTCATCTGCTGATTGCCTCAGCTCTTCACATAGAAAGGCGCCAGAATGTTTCATTAAGGCTGTGATAATTCAACAAGATACTCTTTAGAAATTGGAACGTATTCAGAAATGTGCACGGGGTAAAAATAACATCCAGATAGAATTCTTAACAACAGACAGAGCCTTGTTACTGAGCAGCAGCACAAAGGCAGAAAATAATTATTTTACCATTTTTTTTCTTTGATGCTAGCTTACTACTACTAGGCTGTGCCAAAATTGTGTTGTGACATCCTCCGATGACTCAGACTACCTGGTTTATGTTGCTCGGGTCCTTCGTCGACCGTGGAGACATGAGCGGCTGTGAAATTGGACGGTCTAGCCTCAAGATATACTCTCGCCCTTAACTGGGAGGATGTTTCTTCTGCCTAACAACAGCACAATGGTGTGGTGTCAACAAAAGCCTAACAGCACAACCTCTTTAAGTAATACTGTCACAAGAACAAGACTCTTTGGTTCGGACATCGGTGAATCTTGCAATATGGTGGGACAGGAAGGACATACCAGACACTCCCTTTAAATCGGGGTAAAGAAGGACACGTTTGGAGGAGCTTTTGGATTTGGACAGCCTTTGTAGTATTGCTGTGACGTAATCGGCATTCAAATGGGGCTTTTGTGGATGCCACCACTGAATTTGGGCACAGACGTTGTTAGACTTGGAAAACCTAAAAAAAAAAAACTGTCAGGGTTGCTAAGTGACAGACATGCTGAGGTAAAGGTGAAAATAAACTGAATTGCAAGACCGTCCAGTTTCACAGCCACTCACTTGCAGTCTTTGATGATGACAAAGGACCCGACCTTGGTCAAACACACTCAGAATTTGGACACAGCCACTCTGAGGCGCATTGTTTGGCGCCTGGCGCCTGTGCTCGGCAGCCTCGCCTCTGTCAGTGCACCAGAGCAGCTGTGGCTACATTGTAGCTCATCACCATCAGTGTGTGAATGTGTGTGAATGCATGAATGATACACTGCAGTGTAAAGCGCTTTGGAGTCCTTAGTCTGAAAGGCGCTATACAAGTGCGGGTCATTTGTTTAGCCTAGCTAGCAAGCTACCTACGATTAGCCCTAGCGGTAATCATTCAAACACTGTAGCCACATGCTTATTGTAAGAATTGTCCATGAGTGATTTAACAGGAGATAAACCAACAAAAGTATTACAGCAGCCTTCACCACTTTTCATGTCCAATGCAGCCATATTTGATTTCTAGGTCCGGACTGGGGGTGGGGGTGGGGGGGATTTCTTAGCTGAAAACCTGGAAAATCTGATGTCCAAGTTTGAATGGAACATACCATTACTGCTGAGTGGTCTTTTACACTTTATGTAGTATTTCAATCAGACATTTCCCTTAATACTCTAGAAGATTCTTGTTAATGATTGATTTAGATTTGGTTATATAGATTCCTAGGATTTGATTACTACAGAATATTACTATTGCTGTTCAGTACCTCTGCTTGTATTGGGAGGTTGTGAAAGGATTTAACCTATAAATAGGATTTCATAAACATTAAACCATATCATCTAACAGTAAAACAACTACAATGATGTTTAAAGTCACATTTGTTGTGTACATGTACGGTATGTATAATAAACTATACTGAACATTTAATACCAATAAAGGTAAAAATCCAAACAAGGCCTCCAGACTAGATGAAAGCTGCTTGTTAAACTGATTTACAAAATACTGTAACAGTGCCTGAAAATACCTTTTTGCCTGAAACTAAAAGCTTTGAAGAGATGCAGCAAAACAAACAAACAGGGTTAATCAGTGACAGGCTGACTGATGGGCTGTTTGTTGCCTGCATTGACTGGATGTCAGTTAGTGACACCTGGAAGTAAATAAACACTAATGACAAGATGTTCGGTGTCTCCCTGGTAATTGGAGCCAAATTTAACCTGTGTGTTTGTGTGTTAGTTGTGCTTGTGCTCTAAAAGATATCGGAGTCTGGTTATGGAGTACAAGTACACAGAAATTTCTAGAGAATTGTGTTTAAAAATTTAAATGGTGTTTGAATTTTTTTCAGAAACTGATGCAATCAGATTTAGTCCAAGAAAAAAAAATCAACCAGATGAGTTGAATCCTTATCCATTCTAAATCTAATCAGTTAGTTAGATTCTATTAAAGGTGTGTTTCACTCTGTTTATACAATACGTTTGCAGCGGTCTCTAGTAGGAATGAATGCCTAGCGTATGGGAAGGGGGGTTTCCTGTGTACCACAGGTAGTGTTGAATTTTGGTGATGTTTTAAAGAGACCATATCATGGAAAATCCACTCTTTGGAGCTTCTTACCATCCGATATTGGTATTTTCTCATGAAAAAAAACCTCAAAACTATTTTGGCTGAATTCATACAATTTCCTGTTTCAGCTGCAAATTTTGAGTTTATTTAGAAAATCCTGTGAAGCGTTAATGGAAACCAATCTTGTTATCAGGCCCTGCTCCTCTCCCAGAAGTCTCTAGTCTGAAACCTGACTTCTCTGGCCAGCACAGGATATGTGGTAGTCTAGTCGTTAGAGTGCTGGTCTGGATGCCTCAACTACCAGACTACCATAGCTGATACAGTAATTGACTGGCATAAGATGCTGTTGCAGGCATGTTTTGTCAGATCGGGCGTGGGTGAAGTTTCACTGAAACAAAGTGTTTTCTTCCTGGGTATAAATTCAGTCTGACGAAAATAACTCGTATTTAAGATAAATATATCTCAATAGTTGATTTATTGGCCGATCTACATTTCTACCCTCACCCACTGTCATGAGCTTTGGGTAGTGACAGAAAGAATGAGATCACAGATACAAGCGGCCAAAATGAGTTTTCTCTGCAGGATGGCTGGGCTCTCTCTTAGAGATAGGGTGAAAAGTTTGGTCATCCAGGAGGGGCTCGGAGTAGATCCGCTGCTCCTCCACATCGAGAGGAGCCAGTTGAGGTGGCTCGGTCATCTAGTTAGGAAGCCTCCTGGATGCCTCCCTGATGAGGTTTTCCGGGCACGTCCAACTTGGAGGGGGCCTAAAGGAAGACCCAGGACACGCTGGAGGGACTATGACTTTCGGCTGGCCAGGAGTGGTAAATGGTAAATGGCCTGTATTTGATATAGCGCCTTCTAGAGTCCTGGAACCCCCCAAGGCGCTTTACAACACAATCAGTCATTCACCCATTCACACACTGGTGGGGATGAGCTACAATGTAGCCACAGCTGCCCTGGGGTGCACTGACAGAGGCGAGGCTGCCGAGCACTGGAGCCACCGGTCCCTCCGACCACCACCAGCAGGCAACGTGGGTTAAGTGTCTTGCCCAAGGACACAACGACAGCGACAGACTGAGCGGGGCTCGAACCTGCAACCTTCCGATTACAGGGCGAGCACTTAACTCCTGTTCCACCGTCGCCCAAAGGAAACACCTTGGGTTTCCCCCGGAGGAGCAAGTGGTTGGGGAGAAGGAAGTCTGGGCCTCCCTGCTTAGTCTGCTGCCCCCACAGCCCGACTCAGGATAAGTGGCCGAAAATGGATGGATGGACATCTCAATAGTGCCAACAGTAATATTTGATCATATACTGTGCCTACCTTTGTACTCAAAGCTTTAAAATATCATGATCTGGAACCTTTAAACAGTGCTGATGGAAAAAATCATCTCAGTGGTGGAACAGCAGTAACTTAGGAGGTAGAACGGGTTGTCCAGTAATGAGAAGGTAGCAGGTTCAATCCCGGCTCCTGCCAGAGAATGCTGCTGTTGTGTTCTTCTTGTGCAAGACACTTAATCAATCTTTGCTGCTGCTGGTGGTCGGAGGGACCGGTGGCGCCTGTGCTCACTAGCCTCAATCTGTCCATGTGCCCCAGGGTAGCTATAGCTACAATGTAGCTCATCACCACCAGGGTGTGAATGTGTTAATGATGCACTGTAGTGTGAAGTGCTTTGGAGTCTTCTGAAAGACAGTATACAATTGCGGGTCATTTATCATTTAGTAATGACTTTGGTTTGATCAAATGCAACATCTGGAAGAGCTCTAGTATAAAAATGTCAGCGCCATTATCTGGCTCTTTTTAAATTCCAGTCTGTGTGAGAACTAAACCAGTCTAATCCAGCCTTTCTACTGGATATATGAGCAGTGTGTAATGCAATAGATGTGTTTTACCCACAGCTCCCTTTCAACGGGGAGTGTTTCAGGCACAAAACTCATTCCATGCAGCTGGTCCCTCGCAGTCACGACATCACGGGAGAGTTGCAATGCCACGCGTGATTTTGGAAGTGCACTTGATAACAAGCAGGGAGAAAGATAGCAGCGTCTGAAAAGTTCAGTGGTTAATTTTCTGTCCTTTTTACCTCGGATCTGGAGGTTTCACAGGTAATGACGTGCATTTTTTTTTTTTTTTACCAATGAAGCAACTGGAAATCTGCACGCGACTTATTTTGCTTTTCTCTTTCACTTCCTGTCTGACTTCCTATCTTCCCCGCTTCTGGGATGCATCTAAAATGTGATGCTTCACAGCTGATGGAAAGAAAGGGTTAGCCCCGCCCCAGATGATCTCATTGGTTAAAAAGTGGGATGACCAATAGTGATGGAGATCTCAGCCCAGCTGTGACCCAGTAATTGTCTGTATGTTCAGAGGCAGCCAGCAAAGAACAAACAAGAAAAATATAAATGCATTAATGATATTTGTTGGCATTGAGTGATTCCTTAGTTAACATAAATTTCAGCCCTGTCCTAAATCAAACCATCCGTTTTTTCCACATTTGTCACCACTCCAACTGTGTTTTGCTTTAATTTGTAAAATATGAAGGCTTCTGCGAGGGTAGGCCACGGAGGCTTCCCAAGCAAAGGTAATGTAATCAAAGACTTATCTGGTGAGCAGCTGGTCCCTGATATCCTACCCTTGAAAACTGTTCTGGAAGAATGAAGAAGAAAGGGAGATGAAGAGTGACAGACTGAGACTGAGGCAGGCCAGCGGAAATAAAGGCAGAAATAAAAAGGAAACCAAATTATGAAAGGATGGCAGGAAGAAAAAGAAAGAAAAGAGACATGGGAACCAGATGTCTATCACAGAGATAAAACTGGAAAATCTCAGATTCTCTTTGAGGAGTTTTTGTTTAGGAGAGAAACACTCGGGATCACTGTGATCTGTTCGTACTCTAGGATGAACTCAGTCTGTTTGTCCTGATGTTTTTCACACTGTTGCCTGCAGCACAATAATAAACGTGTGATACATTCAGTCTCGTTTCAGAGCGAGGAACAGATATTTGGTCCATTTAGTCCTTTTTTTCTACTATTACTACACATAAAAATGTTCCAGAAGAAAAGAAAATCACTTTCTGTCCAAATCCAGTTAGCATTTAATGTGAAACCAATGCACACCATCACGTTTTCGAGGCAAAAACACGCTCTCCTGACCTCTGCTCATATCTCTGTCTGCAGATTCTTAATATACAATCAGGCTCAGTATTTAAGGGATTTTTACCGTGACTATCACGCGCAGCATGACATCCTAACTGCTAAATAAGCTCTAAATGAAATATTGCTGTATTGACAGATGTTTTATTTATCCGCTCTGTTATGGTTTGAGTTTAGGTTCATATCCAGTAATTTTTGTTTATTTAAAAACATAATGAAATCTCCCAGACAAGTGCAAAAATATGTCTTCAGTTTGATTATAATTTAAATGTTCCACTTATACGTGGTTGTGTCCAAATAACATGTAAATATATGTTTTCTATAAATGTCACAAAATGGTTAAGGTTGAATATGGAACACGAACACCAAAGCGACATCTAGTGCGTGGAGGTTGTAGTTGCAACAACAGAACAAGGTTTCCAGGATGTTGGTTTACTGCTGATCTGTGAAGAGACCAGACGCCCAGCTCCATGTCCAGTGAGGAATCACACAGAATAAAAGCTAACTCCTACTAATAAGTTTATTTTGCAACAGTATATAACGTTAGAACATCTTCTGGGTTCAGAAGCAGCTGCTTGATTTGCTGAGTCTGCCATTTTGTTCACTGACTGTTTGTAACCTGCAATGGTGCCCTCTACTGGCTGGTAGATCACTCACTCACTCACTCACTCACTCACTCACTCAATCAATACTTTATTCATCTCAGAGGGAAATTAGTTTCAGTACACACATTTCAGAGATCAGACATACATGGGCAAGACACATGACAAGAATTGGTGACTATGGTCATTTGCAACCCGAGTCGTTCAACCTTAATAGAGATAAGAGGGGTTATATATGAGGATTGGTTCAGGTGGAGGGAAAAAATGCACTCCAGAGGGCAGCTTTGCTCTGTAAAAAAACACCTCAGACAGAGATATGCAACAGACTTCAGACAACATAACATAAGACACTCCAATAGGAAGGCGGGGGGGGGGGGGGGGGGATCCTGTTTCCCCCAGCGAGAGCAGCCATCTGGCGCTCATCTACTGTACAGTCACAGGTGGGAGGGAGATCTTGGGAGAAGCAAAGAGTACATTGACTCCTACAGTTGATGACCTCGCCAGGCTGAAGTCCACCAATCCGAAGGCGGGGGGTAGGTTGGGTTTTCACAGCACCTATCTGCATTCCTTCGTGGGGGTTTTATTTGCTTGCAGCTCAAGGCTACCAGGGCATCAGATTCAGATAACAAGAATTTGTTTGGGTCAGGCTGAGATCATTTTCCTCTCTGCCTTCAGTCTTTAAACTGATCATTCCAGTCCTTCAGTTAAGCCAATTTTGGGTTTTTAAACCTGTCCATACCGTCCGGTGACTCTCTCCAAGATGACATCCATTTTGCGCACAAATACCGGTATCGCAGCTAGAACATTGTCCAGCTTACGATTCACCTCGAGTAACGTCCCAGTCTGAGAAGTCTCCTGAGAAGTCTCCACACTGACGGTGCTTTCCGTGGGTGCGGGTCGCCCTCCAATCGCTCCCGTCTTCCCAAATTTCCAGAAAACCAGATATCCTCCCACTCCAGTCAGGAGAAATCCAGTGATCATCAGGCCGAATATCCACACGTCTTCGATATCCTCAATGGGCAGCTGACTGAGGCATATGATCTTCCACTCCTTCCAGAAATCCAGCATATATCCCACCGGGTGTGTTCCCTGTGGACATGTGGGAGCCCCCTGCTCCGTTCTCATTGTTGAAAAAAATCTTATCAACCGCATTGAATGACCAGTTTATCAAATCCATGGTTAGTAAAAATAGGGTTTTTCAGAAGAAATGCAGAGAAGCGCTCTGTGGGCAGACAGGACAAAGAGCCTTGGGAACAAAAGATAAGGGAGCGAAAGAGAGAAGCGTCTGTACTCCTCGAGTGCCTTGAAGAAGATGAAACATAAACCCAGTGTTGTACCAGTCATTTATAAGTTTTAGATAATGTTTTTATTGAAAAAGTACTTATACCTCAAAACACTCTGTGGAGGTGTTATTTTTAAAATTATAGCTTTTTATTAAATTGGTCCATATTCAACCTTTAATTATTAGCTAAACATTGTGCGAAGGTTAGATTTTCTTCTCAGTTAAATAATCTAACCGGATTTAAATGTATTTTGTTATGTTTTCAGCATCTCTGTGGAAAATCTGAGAACTGCAGGAGTTATGCATCTATCTATCTATACATCTATACATCTATATCTATACATCTATACATCTATCTATCTATATCTATACATCTATACATCTATATCTATCTATCTATCTATCTATCTATCTATCTATCTATATCTATCTATCTATCTCTATCTATCTATCTATCTATCTATCTCTATCTATCTCTATCTATATCTATCTATCATCTATCTATCTATATCTATCTCTATCTATCTATCTATATCTATCTCTATCTATCTATCTATATCTATCTCTATCTATATCTATCTCTATCTATATCTATCTCTATCTATCTATCTATATCTATCTCTATCTATATCTATCTCTATCTATCTATCTATATCTATCTATCTATCTATATCTATCTCTATCTATATCTATCTATCTATCTATCTATCTATATCTATCTATCTATATCTATCTATATCTATCTATCTATATCTATCTATCTATCTATCTATCTATCTATCTATCTATCTATCTATCTATCTATCTATCTATCTATCTATCTATCTATCTATCTATCTATCTATCTATCTATCTATCTATCTATCTATCTATCTATCTATCTATCCATCCATCCATCTATATCTATCTATCTATCTATCTATCTATCTATCTATCTATCTATCTATCTATCTATCTATCTATCTATCTATCTATCTATCTATCTATCTATCTATCTATCTATCTATCTATCCATCTATCCATCCATCTATATCTATCTATCTATATCTATCTATATCTATCTATCTATCTATCTATCTATCTATATCTATCTATATCTATCTATCTATCTATATCTATCTATCTATATCTATCTATCTATATCTATCTATCTATATCTATCTATCTATATCTATCTATCTATATCTATCTATCTATCCATCCATCTATCTATATCTATCTATCTATATCTATCTATCTATCCATCCATCTATATCTATCCATCCATCTATATCTATCCATCTATCTATCTATCCATCCATCTATATCTATCTATCTATCTATCTATCTATCTATCTATCTATCTATCTATCTATCTATCTATCTATCTATCTATCTATCTATCTATCTATCTATCTATCTATCTATCTATCTATCTATCTATCTATCTATCTATCTATCTATCTATCTATCCATCCATCCATCCATCCATCCATCCATCCATCCATCCATCCATCCATCCATCCATCCATCCATCCATCCATCCATCCATCCATCTATCTATCTATCTATCTATCTATCTATCTATCTATCTATCTATCTATCTATCTATCTATCTATCTATCTATCTATCTATCTATCTATCTATCTATCATCTGTAATATATCACTACACTGTTGTAAAAATAAAAAATTATGTAATTATTTTATTGACATTAGCTTATGAATGGATTACACATTCTTATTATGCATCACTCTTTATACGGTTAACCTGTGCTCTGGTTGTGTCACACCCTGTCCTGTCTCCCCAATCTGTTCAGTCCTGTGTCCATGTTAATTGATCCCACCTGCATCTCGTCTTCCAATCACTCCAGGTCCCAGCTCCTCGTGTATTTAAACCTTCTCAGTTCTGTGTGTCTTGTGGGTTCATTGTTTCATTGTTCAGCGTGTTCCTTATTACAGTAAATTCTCATTTTAATGCCTGCCTGCCTGCCTGCCTGCTTCTTCCTCTGCAATTGTATCTTTACCTCCGCTCACCACACCCTCATGTTTGTAACAGAATGAAGTGACCACCTGGAGGATCCAGCGGGGAAGTCCTGCCCTGGGACGATCTGCTCCCAGGCCTCACCAACAGCTTCAGCTCCACACCATCCCCTCCAGCACCACCTCGCCTCAGACGCCGCCGTCGGACCTCGTCCTCGGTGATCCCCTCCACCCTCCTGGAGTCAGATGGGAGGTTGAGCTGGGATCCGGCTTTGTGGGTACCAGATTGGAGATATGCTCCCCTGTAGTTGGTCCCCAGTGCTGGGAGGGAACCCAGGCCCCGCCATCAACTCCAGCACAAGAGCTGCGCCATGGGTGCGCTGCGGTTCCGGCTGACGTCACCCCTGGCCGCACGGTCTCCTCCCACTCCAGGGGGGGCATGAGAGGGACCAGACCAGCGGTCAACCTGGCGGAGTTTGCCTTTCTCCAGGCTGAGCTGGTCAGTCTGAAGAATCTCATCAGCCTCCAGGAGTTCCAGCTGGACACTCTATCCTCCCTGGTTCTCCAGGAGGCGGTACACCGGTCAGCGCTTCCAGTCCAGCCAGCATCACCGCCTGCAGAGGCACCGACCCCGGCGGCCCAGCCTGTCCAAGAGGCTCCGCCCCCGGCCCAGCCTGTCCAAGAGGCTCCATTTCCGGCGGCTCCGCCTGTCCAAGAGGCTCCGCCCTCGGTGGCTCCGTCTCCAGTCGAGTCAGGGCCAAGTCCAGCGCTTCAAGCCAAGTTGGCAGCCCCTCCTGCAGCGGCTCCGCCTCCCTTCCAGTCGGCGCCTCCACTCAAGGTGGCGCCTCTAGTCACCGCCAGCCCTGTCCTCGCCTGTCTTCTCCTGTTCCCCAGACGCATTTTAATTTAACTTTAATTTTTTAAGAACAGATGTCACAATCTATTTGCTTCTTATAGTTTTAGTAAATAACCTTTTTTTAAGCTTCTGTTTAATTATGAAAATCTTGCATCTCTGCACATTTTGCATTTCAAGTTTAACTTAACACTCATGTCTCAATGTTTCTGTAGTAACGACAGCAGCTAGCTTCAGCCCTCCCTATGAAACCCAGAGCGCCTCTTGCAGGAATATTATATTTCCACTGAATGTAAAAATAATTTTAGTAAGTCACATTGTAACTAGCTATACTCAGTATGATCAGAACTCATCTGTGTTTCTCTAAATGGAGGCTGCTCAAGGAGGTGTCTGATGAATTAGACTTTAAGTCTAAACGAGCCTGCTCCTAGGCTCCTCCAGCCACGGGCAGGTTTTTGTTCTGTTTATAGTTCACCATGACCCAGAGGACTGCCTGGAGGAAGGTAAACCAATAAGAGAAGCTGTCAGCAAACACACGGGAACACAGACGTGTGGAGAACAGCCCGTACACGACAGGCTAGACGTAAAAACAAAACACACATCAACACCTTCTACCCAGCTGTAAACTAGAGGGGTGAGGAGCCACTTTAAGAGCAGGTCCTAACAAAGAGGTTCACAAGGTGCAGTGGAAGGGATGAGACACACACACACACACACACACACACACACACACACACACACACACACACACACACACACACACACACACACACACACAGAGGCAACAAAAAGGGGTGCATGTTAATGCAGCTCTGGTCCTCTCCCCCCACTTTGCGTGCCTGGAAACCATGGCAGCGGTGTCTAGCGGTGCTGCAGCTGTCGCTATGCCAACGCTGGTGGCAGCTTACTGTGGAGATCAGACTCACCAGGTGACACCTGAAGATCACACACACACACACACACACACACACACACACACACACACACACACACACACACACACACACACACACACACACACACACACATACAAGCAGGTAGATGGTGAAAAGGTAAAAAAGAAATGAACAAAGAGGAGGTGAGCTGTACACAGGTGAAGGGTTGGAACACACGCAGAGACAAACACACATGTGTGTGATGCTTTCAGCAGGTGAGTAGAGAGGCAACCTCTCTTTTATCCCTCTCCTCCTGTTCTGAGTCAGAGTGCTCCACTCTGGCTCTCTAATTAGACACACACACACACACACACACACACACACACACACACACACACACACACACACACACACACACACACACACACACACACACACACACACACACACACACACACACACACACACACACACACACACACACACACACACACACACACACACACACACACACACACACACACACACACACCAACCATCATCATCTATCCCTCAGAACAAATCGCACAACAACAAGTGAACACAACTGAGCCCTCCATCACCCCCCACCCCACCCCCGCTACATGCAGACAAACAAAACAATAAAACATTTTTAAAATATCACCAGCATCCACTGCCCACATATTAATGAGCGGGTCTCTGGTGTCAGTTTGAGCTCTGGAGGACTGTGGGCGCTGAGCGAGGAAGAGGCCACACGGAGAGGCGAGCAGCGACGTGATGCATTCAGGTTCTTATTCATGCTGATTCTCCTGCTGGGTGCACACACTCATTTACCTAAACAATGCATTTTAGACAGGGCAAAGAGGACACACAGGTGCGGGTGTGTGTGTGAGAGGATGAGTGATAGCCAGCTATTGCCCTTGTTGGGAGGAAAAGGAAAGGTTATCTGCACAATTCAGTGTGTGTGTGTGTGTGTGTGTGTGTGTGTGTGTGTGTGTGTGTGTGTGTGTGTGTGTGTGTGTTAGGCTGCAGAAGTAGTGGCTTGGGAGAGTACGTAGGCTAGCTTTACTGAGGCATCGAGCACAACTGTCTGCATCTGATAGAGAAGAAAGGAGGCATGAAAAGGCAGTCGAGGAAATGCAGAAAAAAGGAGGAAAAAAGAGAGTGGGCCAAGGAGGAGGAAAGTGAAAGGCTCTCAAGTGAAAAGGCGGAGGAGAGATGTGGTACTTGACCTCACATGCCTGCTTAGCATGAATGGACGAGGCTGAAATGTCTCTTTATCAGTCTCTGCTTTCCTGTGCATTAACCGCACCACACATGCAGCCTATAAATAAAGCCCATTTGCCTTTTCTTTGTGTCGTTTATTCATTTAGGTGTCCTGTTTTGTTACGTTGGGTTTCATCTTTCAACAACAGGATCTGCAGCAACAATCCAAGGTTAAAAAAGTAGAAGGAGCTTGAGGACTGTGCGTTTTATGTAAACAGATGTATTGATTTTTTTATACAAAGGCTTCTCAACCTTGTTTCATCAAAAATAAATTATACACCACTTACATGTTTCTCTGCATTGCTTTGTTTAGGCTTCAGGAGTGCGGCTACGATTTGAACAAGCAAATGTACAATAAATCCTCACCATGATGAAAGTGATTCAAATATGATGGATTTTCACATTTATCATGTCATAAAACTGATAATTCTACATTTCTGTGAAATAACAAAGAACAAAGACATCTGAAGATTAGCATAATCCATGAACAACGGCTACGAGTCACTGCTAAGATAATTATTAGTTGGTTGGTTGTTAATAATTTAATAATTGCATTGCATGAAACATGCCATCCTTTATATGTGAATATATAGTCTGGCCACCGTCCATTGATGGCTCTCAGTTGTAGGGCAGGATCTACGTTGTCTCCGTATGCTATAGGGCTGTAGCGAAGCCTCGACGAAGTCGACGGCTCGATTCTAAAAATTTGTCGACGTCAGATCCGGAAGTCGACGCACCGCGCCCACTTGTTGCATCCCCAGGAGTTTGTAAATAGAGGAGGACTCTGCCTGTTTTTCCTCTAGTTCGCCCTCTTCTCTGCCTTCACTAACATCTCCGCCAAACACCGAAGACCCGGAACAACGTCCGTCCACTACTAGATTATTTTCCTGTTTTGCCCGCCTTCGTCTCCCAGCAACGGACAACAACTTCCGGGGTCAGATGCGCTGCTTCGTCTCTACCGCAGATGTAGAACATCACCGGGAGCATTTCTCCCTTCATTAAGGAGCTTCTTTCAGACATTAGGAGAGCTGTTTTGGTGGTAGCGGTCTCTCCTCCGTGCTGGTCTGTTTGCTGCTGGGTGTTTTTGGTTTATTTAAACTTGGTAACTTGAACTTAATGTTGGTAAAGCTACTGTTAGCATCTTCGCTAACAGCTTCTTGCGTTGGGATAAGCTGTTACGTTTTGGTTTAGAGTTCATCTTTTTTGTGGTGTAGATCTCCCTTTTATTACATTTAGAGTGTTGTGGGTTTTCGGTTTAGTGTAAAATATCACCTGAGTTTGGTTTAACCCGTAAGACCACTCGCCTCACGCACATAAGTGACCAAAACAAAGCAGCATGGAGACACTCCATTTTCTACCACCTCTCAGGCAGCAGCCTGCACTCCCAAGTTCTACATGTCACCAGAACATAACCAACCAACACAATAAACGCAGTGTTATACAAAATGGAAGGCCTGTAGTGTTTATTCTCTTACAGTAACAATTTATCAATTTTTTTGAGGAATTTATTTGAGATTTTCTGGTTTTTGTTAATTGTGCAATAGAAAAATAATCATTAGATTAATTTTCTAAATAGTCATTAGAATAGTCGACTATTCGATAAAATAATCGTCAGAATAATCGTTTTAAAAATAATCGTTTACCCCCAGCCCTAGTATGCTAACAAACAATGTGACATACTCACCACTATGGATGTCAATAAGGCAGTGCACCATTCTCCATCAAAAAGGATGCAAATACGTCCTTTTTCTAATTACCTCTATCTGCTTTTCACTCAAAAAGATAATAATAAATAAATAAAAAATAAATCAATAAAAATAAATACACCCAAGTCTAACTAGTCCAAAGTTGATGCCAAAGCTGTTTAAAACAAGCTGCCGCCATGATGTGATTGGACCAACAAACCAATAGAACTCTGGGATTGGACCGCCATGGATGTCAGTCAACAAGGCAGTCTGCCACATAAAATAAATAAATAAAATAAAACATAGTTTTTCTAAATAAATGCACTGTGATTGGCCAGTCATAATACTGGCTGGGGCTGCGAGGATCCAATGGCACGTTGCTACACTCTCCCTTTTACTTCAGCAATTAACAGTCTAGATTCTAGGCTAAAGGCTAGCAGGATTGTTGCTAGCTTTCTGTAGCAGCTAGCTCTACTCCAATGCTAACCCTAGCATGGATGGTCCTCCTCTGTGAGTCTGACTTTGCCAGCATATGTGTCAACAATAGGGAGCCTTAGTCACTTCCGCATCATGGGTCCCCGGAAGAACGAAAAAATGAATGCAAGTCAATGGGGCTAAAAACTCTATTTTCTAATTCCGCTTGTTTTGTGCCGTGGATTTCACATATGATGTCCGTGAATTTTAAAGACACATTTTGATACCAAGAACGTGCTTATTTTCGAATGGGGTAACGATATTTTAGGTTTTGTGTGAAAATAAGTCCAGGACTACAAATGCGCTTCACGAAAGTGACGTCATCAAACCAGACACGGAGAAGACTGAGGGAAAAGGGCTGTAAGTTCAGCAAACTTCCTTCAGGAGGAAAGAACCACCATAAATCTGGTCATTTGGTAAGTAGCAGCCACTTTGGGGAGAGAAGATTATGTGGTGACGTCACATATGCGACGTGCCGATTTCTAGTTTGTAGTCATGCTAATTATGAACTTTTACAAGCTAATAAATCTCAAAGTACGTGACTGGCGTGGTTGAAACACCCATCATTATTTTTCATTGAAATATCAGTACAACATACGTGCGATCCACGGCGTAAGACTAAGCGGGTTAGAAAATAGTGTTTTTAGCTCCATTGACGTGCATTCATTTTCTTCCAGGTACCCATGGTGCGGAAGTGACTTAGGCTCCCTATAGGGCTTGTGATCATGTTGTCATCACCGATGCTGATGCCATGTTGTTAGCCTTATTACTTCTAACTTCAGCACACTCAGTCTTGCAGCTTGTTTAATCTATTATTCATATGGTAAGTTATTACTCAACCATGATAAATCGTTGCTGTGATGTGGTGTGCAGAAGCTCAACATTATCATATGATCACTATTGACAAAAGTCCAAAACAAGCGAACGTTTCACCATTATTCTGTTTGGATGCATAACCATGGAGACCAAGTATCCGACGTAACAAAGTCTTCCTAGCTCGCTTGGATCACAGCTGTAAGACGACCAAACGTAACCTTCCGGTCTTGAAGAAAGTGTGTTTTCTGCATTTTCATTCTGGTAAGTTACAGATGATATAAGTTTTTTATACATCGTATCTCTAGTTCAACCTGGACATGCATACGGCACATAGACACACACTGGTAGGCTAATGCGGGCACGTGGACACAACACAACTTCTGCTACACTTCTCCCATAGAGTGACACTTTGTTTTACTAGAAAAACCAGCAAATGAAAAGTTTTCCTCTCATCCGGATGTTTACATCCACTCACATCACAATCAGGACAGCTGAAAATGTTTGTTATTCAGAGCTACGGCCGCAAAAACTTGTCGGTGCTCCACTCTTGTGCGTTTATAATGCTGATTTAGCCCACATACCGATCCCTAGCTTCCTTATTTAACGTATCCCTGTATGTTCCGCTTCCTTTTTGGGATTTTAGCATGTTGTTTAACACTCTCTATCTCACAAATCTGCTTCTTCTCTTCATTGTTGTGCTTGTTAATACGGTTTGTTTACACTCAACACGTTATCTATCATGGCCACCACGTCCCAGAATTCAACGCGTGATCACAAGCCCTATATTTCTTTGTACTTATATGTATTTTTTTTATTTTAAATCTGAGTTTTTAGTCTTCTATAGCAACAACATCAAGGGTACTTATGTGGAAATGGAAATGTAAAAAAATAAAGACTAACGTCGGTAAAATGTTGAACGATGTTTGAAATCTGTTCTTTTTTAGGATTTTTATATTAAACATATATATTTATAATAACCATAAAAATAAATATTAGCCCTAAAAGTTATTAAAAATATACAAATTATATTAGTATTCATTTACTTATTATTTCAGGCTTCAATGGGTTAAATTCAACTCCCTTCAGTTTCATTTGAATGAAAATGAGTACATTTGAATTTTCTGCAGTATTTCAACAAATAGCCAACATAAATTGTGAGAAAACCAGTCAATTTCCAACTGACGATGGAAACACTTGTATGCCTGGCAACATTCTTAGTAAAGTAAGAATCTCTTTGCTTTTTTTCTATTCCATCCCCAAAGTTTTTCAGCATTTTTTACACTTTGAGTCATGATACCTGTGAAAGATTTGAGATAGTTCCAGACTTATAGTTGTCTGTGGTGAAAATTGTCCTCTGCATTTGACCTACCCCCGTGGGGAGCGGTGAGCTGCAGACACGACCGCTCTCTGGAATTATTTGGTGCTTTAAACCCCCCCAATCCAACCCCCTAAAGCTAAGTGCCCACCAGGGAGGCACTGGGTCTTTGGTAAGACCCAACTGGATTTTGAATCCCGATCTCCCAGTCCCAGGGCAGACTACCACTAGGCCACTGAGCTGACACCAATGTCTGATACCTTTTAAAGAATATGCTCAGTTTGGTACTGGTTAATTATTATTATAAAGATTTTGTTTTTCTCAAATCTTCAAATTCTGATTCACTAGTGAAGAAAATATATCTTCTTTATTTCTGAGTGAAAGCAGCGATCTTATCAAGTTCTGACCATCCTAATCAGCTACAACCTGAAACTAACCAACACTAGACCAATCTGACCTCTTTTAAATGCCTCCACTCCAAACAGCACTGTGTACACCTATTGTATACATCTGTAGAAATCATAACATATGAAAGTGCAGGACTTGTTTACGTGTATTCTGATTGAAGCTGATGGCCGTTAAGATCCCACTGAACAAGCGGGAACACATAGGCTGTCATAATTAGTGGTAAAGCAATGACTCTGGCCGGCAAACCACAAGTGTATTGATCCAGAAACCTCTCAGCACATACTGTTATCTGCGTTTAACTCACTCAGACACTCTGACAGCCCACAGGTAGCAAAACACACACATGGATCTGGGTGTTTAAACACACCAGGCCAAGGATTCGCCTGAAAGCACCTATAATACCATCTTTAGGGTTGAGTTTAGTTTACAGGAGAAACAATGAAGTGTCACTGTTGACGAAAACATCTGGAGCACACCAAAACTTCCTACGACTGCAGCATTCATTGGACTTCAGGTTATTTTAATCCCTCTTTTGTGGTCTTTAACCAGTAATGATATATGATTTTTTGAAGTTTCCTGGCCTTTTTGTTCCTTTTGAAACCTTTCTGTGTGGCGCTTGCCTGGGGGCGTGTTTGCACAACACTGCATGCTGATCCACTGCAGGATATCTGTGGTGTGAGGAACAGGTGAGAGGCAAGAAAAAAGGAAGTCGACGTGTTGCTCTGCCTGCGATAAAACATCAGCAGAATCACACGTGGAATTGAGCTGAACACACCAATGCGAGCGAGGGAAAACAAGCTAGGACAAACGCCTATCTGGCACCAGAAGAACGCGTCACACTCCTCAATATTTGCTGCAGTAAAGTACACAATCCCGTGATTGTTTCTGAGTCTGAGTTCACCAAAGATGCCAGTCTGGTACGAGTTAAAAATCAGAGAAACATGCAGCAGATAATTGGGAACATATCCACACAGAACACTGTTTATATGACTGGATGTTTTTGTGCATTATGTCTCCAAAGGCTGTGAGAATATTTGACAGCATCTTGAACAGATGAGGAAGTTTGTTCCACTGGGTTCATGTGTCCTGCTTTTTCCAAACCATGTGTACTTGGAGATTAAGCAGATTAGGCTGACAGCAGGCTTGTGTATACACATGTTTATGTTTTTATCATGTATGCAGTAAGTTGGGTAGGCAAGAGACTCGCCGAGAGCTTCACCAGCATTGTTCCGCTCCACCTCAATGATGCGTTGCATGCTGCACAGAAATGATGCCTCACGAGTCACCTGACACTAGGCTCTAGACTCGAGCCCTGCAGAAGAGTGCCTCTTTAATACCCCCACTGCTGAATTTCTGACCGTTAACACCCTTCCCTCCTTGTCTGTTTCCCTCACCCCCACATGGTCTCTTCAATACTTAAGTCCAACCCCAGTACCACTCAGGAACCCATTCGTTAATGAATACTTTACAATCTAATGGGCTCGTATACGCAGAAGAAAAGGTTGTCCGTCTTATTCTATGGTTTTATACTTTCTAGGTGTCATTTTATCACTTCCCTCAGTCTTATTCTGAGTCAGGTTGTGTTCTTCCTGTTAAAGAGGAATTTTTCTCTCCACTGTCGCTACATGTTTGCTTAGTATGAGGATTGCTGTCAAGTACCCGACAAATCAAGGCAGTGACTCGATGCAATCTGCTGGGTTTCCTTACATAAGAAAATTGTACTTAATTGGCAGAATGAACTGAACTCAGCGTAGTAATAAACCTATTAGAATCTGAATCAGTAGGTTCAATAGGAATGTTTACTTTGTGAAGTGCCTCGAGTGTTTTGGCGCTATATAAATGAACTGAAACTGAATTTTCTTGCCGTCTGCCCGACAACCTTGGGACTGTCTATGAATGAACTGCTCCCACCCACACAGGTCTCAACGCCTCCCACGACATTGGCGTTGGGTCCCGGGGGATGCCGGTCCTAATGCAGGGCATTCCTACTCCGGAGTGTCCAAATGACGTGAAAAGTTTGAAGTGAAACAGGTTGGCGTTGGTATGCAGTTCGTAAAGATGCAAAAATAAAAATGCACCAAGAGTTTCTTTGTCCTGCTTTGAGTCTGTGGTAAGTCTTTGCAAAGTCTAGCTAGATAGACCAATAAACAAGCTGATGTCACAAGTTCACTCTCAAAATGTAAAATAAATCACATCTGTAAGGTGTCAGCTGGAAGGTTAGACATTTACTCACGGTGGAGTCATCAGTGGTGTCCAACCCTGGTCCTCAAGGGTCCCTATCCTCATCTTTAACTTGTTTCTCTGCTCCAACAAACCTGAGTGAAAGACTGACTGACCTGGCCAGTAGGTCATCAAGTTAGTCATCAGGCTAAGGGTCCTGGGGGGCCGGGGTTGGACACGACTGGTTTTCATCTTCAAAATGGCCAAACAACAGTTTTAGCACCGGATTGCATAAAGATGGCACCAGTTCAAAGTGACCTTGTTTAGGGTGATTTATTAGAGGCTTCGCACACGTCTCTGACTAACTCCTGCCCTGCTCTACGTCACTCTCTCTGGTCACTTCCATCTGTGCTGCACGGTCCCTCTGCCAGAGCCTGGCTGGGGTTCTTCACTCTGAGTAGTTTGCTGCTAGCCTCGAGCGTAACATCTTTGTTACATTCTCCTTTGTGAGACGCTTTGAGTAAAAGCATCTGCCAAATACATAAATGTAAACATAGATGGTGTTTAGAACTGAAGCTGGATGTGATCCATTAGTTGATAGATCATCGATGCCCTGAGAGAAGCTGTTTAGGGTTAGAAAGGAATTACAGTTAGACTCACAATGCAAACATTTACAATAGTTCATAAAATAAAGAAACAGGCTGAAGGAATAGAAACAAAGGCAACCGGTGCCCAGTCTGTTAATGCAGTACGGGACAAGCAGCTCCGACTCTGACGTTTTCCAATCACACTGGCTATCACAAACGAAGATTTTTTGTTCCAGAAATGAAGTCAGGTCCTCAAAATAAGACAAAGCGCTCTTGTGATTTTGACAAACACACACACATGCACGCACACACACACACTCATCATCACTGAGCCGTTATTTGAGTCGCTACAAAAGGTTCCAAGTGAGACTCCAAACGTCTTCATGTTCTCACGCCTTAATATGTTTTGACTCCTCATGGAGCTTGGAAATATTTTGTTGTTCTGCATGTTGACAGGTTTGTTTCCAGTCGTCATTGCCTAAATATTCTGAAGGTTGAATGAGATGTTTATCAGTTGGACCGTTTCCCCTTTATTTCATCAGCTTGGTCCATTTCCCCTTGTTTAGCTCAAACACCAGAAGACGTGTTTAGGAGAGTTTACCTCTTGCACAAGCGTTGCAAGTGTCCAGATTTTGTTGATGCAATTTGGACGAATCAAAACATTTTTATTTGCTAAATCATTGTATTCTGGGCCATCAGGGTGATGGGCGTACGGCACATCCTCAGGCCACAGTGGTCCTCTATGGTGCTTGATGCTTCATAAGAATAGCTCCGATGGTTTTTTATGTTCCTTGGTGTTTTCTGCCCTTCGTAGTGATCCAGTGGCTGACTTGTAGTCTCTCCCCCCTCAGTCCAATCAGTGGCACTGGCCTGGGCTGCTAATTGAATTGGGCAGGAGGTCTAATTCTAATGTGCAGCAGATGGCTGGGGCATTCCTTCATCAGGCCAGCCGAGGGCAGCCACTGTGCTGCCTGACTCTGCCCTGAGTGGAGTGAACCTCCACGGGGACAGGGACAGTCCCCTCCAGGTTACGCTCAACACCACACGCGTCTCTCATCAGTTACATGGAAAGGTTTTATAGCAGGTAAATCTTCTGAGGCTTGAAAGCTCTTTGTTACAAGAGGGAAGAGTGGAGACAAATGTGAGTTCTGAGGTGGTTTTTTTTGTCTTGTAGCAAAAACAAAAAGGTAATGGAGGAGAAGAAAATTCTCCCACTTCCTCTTGCTGCCATCACTAGATGGCAGTGTTGAGCTGCCCTGAGCCTCAGGCTCCATTGAAGAAATAATAAAGACACAAATCAATGGCCATAATTTGGACAGAGACTGAGCTCGGGTTAGAGTTATAATTTCCCCTGGTTTCGAAAACTGCATTGGAGAGTAAACACAGTAAGCACTAAATCACAACAGACAGAGCGAGTGGGAAGGATGCAGAGGAGCCGAGGAATGTGGGTAAACAGAGCCGGAAACGGAACAAAACAAGGCAGGGAGGCATGGAACTTAAGAGAGGGAAGAGGATGAAATCGTAAAAACTAATGTAATAACACCACCGAGTCTGGGAGCGCTGCTGCTAACAATGGCTACTATCAGCAGCTATCAAGTGCATCAGAGACGACGCACCAGAGAGCGAGTGTGTGTGTGAGAGAGTGTGTGTGTGTGTGCACATGAGCAACAACAGTACACTTTATGCTTGCACGAGGCTGCGCCGACTGCTCTGAGATGGCTCCCCAGAGTGCAGCCTGAGTGCTACGAGGAAGATTATGAGTGAGATAGAGAGCACACAGGAATCTGGGCTTTGTTGTGAGGCAGATAATAAAAGATGAAACTCTTTGTCAGGATGGGTAAGTGTGTGTTTCAGGAGTAAATGACTGACAACAGAAAACAGCCATTTGGGCTGAAAGTGTGACAGTAGCTCTTTGTGCCAACATCTTAGATTTGTAAGCAAGTGTGTTTATACATTTTGGTCCAAATGCAAGAGTGCAGGTAGTTATTTAGAGAAGTCTCTGGATGCTCTGTTCGCTCTCTAAATAATTAAATGCACAAAGATAAACAGAAGAGGAATCTGCATGAAATAACAGGTGATTTTCTCCTTTTTTGGGCCTGTTTTCCTTAAACGTTGCTGGTTTTTCATAATAAACGAGGATAATTGCTGCTTCGGAAACAGAAAACAGATTTTTATTGAGTTTTCTCAACTCTGACCTGCTTCATAGGAAATTTAATGGAAATAAATTAATCTTCCCAGTTTTCAATTCTGTTTTATTTTTCTGATGCACAAAAAAGACTACAGCCAAATACTTTTTTGCTTAATGGATCAGGCTTCTTTAACATTGAGTAAGGATGGTCCATAGTTTATTGTGTGTTGCTAAAATAAATAATTTCATTGGTTCTTCAAACAATTAACATCAATCCATCCATCCATCCGTCCATGCATTTTCATCGGCTTATCTGGAGTCGGGTCACTGGGGCAGTAGCCTAAGTTGAGAGGCCCAGACTTCCCTCTCCCCAGCCACTTGGGCCAGCTTTTCTGGGGGAATCCCAAGGCGTTCCCTGGCCAGGTGAGAGACATAGTCCCTCAAACGTGTCCTGGGTCTACCTTTAGGCCTCCTCCCAGTTGGACGTGCCCGAAAAACCTCTCCATGGAGGCATCCAGAAGGGATCCTGACCAGATGCCCAAGCCATCTCAACTGGCTCCTCTCAATGTGGAGGAGCAGCGAATCTACTCCAAGCCCCTCCCGGATGACAGAGCTTCTAACCCTATCTCTAAGGGAGAGCCCAGCCACTCTGCAGAGAAAACTCAGTTTGGCCGCTTGTATCCGCAATCTTGTTCTTTCGGTCACTACCCAAAGCTCATGACCATAGGTGAGGGTAGGAACGTAAATCGACAGGTAAATCGAGAGCTTCACCTTCTGACTCAGCTCTCTCTTCACCACAACAGACCGGTACAACGCCCGTATCACTGCAGAGGCAGCACCAATACGCCTATCGATCTCACGCTCCAGTTTTCCCTCACTCGTGAACAAGACCCCGTGATACTTAAACTTCTCCACTTGGGGCAGGACCTCGTCCCTGACCCGGAGAAGGAATTCTACCCTTTTCCAAATTAGGACCATGGTCTCAGATTTAGAGGAGCTGATTCTCATCCCAGCTGTTTCAGACTCGGCTGCGAACCGCTCCAGCAAAAGCTGAAGATCACGTTCTGATGAAGCCAACAGGACCACATCATCTGCAAAAAGCAGAGACCCGATCCTCAGGCCACCATAACAGATGCTCTTAACACCTTGGCTGTGCCTAGAAATCCTGTCCATAAAGGTTATGAACAGAATCTGTGACAAAGGGCAGCCTTGGCGGAGTCCAACTCTCACTGGGAACGAGCCCGACTTCCTGCCGGCAATGCGGACCAAGCTCTGACACCGGTCATACAGGGAACAGCCTGTATCAGAGGGCCTGGTACCCCATACTCCTGGAGTACCCCTCACAGGGCCCCCCGAGGGACGAGGTCAAACGTCTTCTCCAAATCCACAAAACACATGTGATAAATGACCCGCACTTGTATAGCGCCTCTCGGAGTAAGGACTCCAAAGCACTTTCCAGTACAGTGTATCATTCATCCATTCACACATTCACACACTGATGAGCTACGATGCAGCCACAGCTGCCCTGGGGCACACTGACAGAGGCAGTGCAATGTAGATTGGTTGGGCAAATTCCCACGCACCCTCCAAGACCCCCCTAAGGGTATAGAGCTGGTCCAGTTTTCCACTGCCAGGACGAAAACCACATTGCTCCTCCTGAATCTGAGGTTCAACAATTCAATGGACCCTTCTCTCCAGAACCCCTGAATAGACCTTACCAGGAAGGCTTAGGAGTGTGATCTCCCTGTAGTTGGAACACACCCTGTGGTCCCCCTTTTTAAATAAGGGGACCACCACCCCAGTCTGCCAGTCCAGTGGGACTGCCCCCGATGCCCACACGATACTGCAGAGCCGCGTCAGCCAACACAGCCCCACAACATCCAGAGCCTTAAGGAACTCCGGGCGGATCTCATCCACCCCTGGAGTCTTGCCACAAAGGAGCTTTTTAGCCACCTCAGTGACCTCAGCACCAGAGATTTGAGAGCCCAACTCAAAGTCCCCAGACTCTGCTTCCTCACCGGAAGACGTACCGGTGAGATTGAGGAGGTCTTCAAAGTATCCCCCCCCCCCCCCGCCCCCCAAGGCGCCGGATGGTGGACCAGAATCTCCTCAAAGCCATACGGCAATTAACAATTAACAGATCTATAATATATATATATATATATATATATATATATATATATATATATATATATATATATATATATTAATGTTTAAATTTTTATAGCCATTTTTAACCACAAACGTTTTTTCCTCTAAAGACTCAAGGGTTCCCTTGGTCTGTCTTCAAAATTCAAAATTGAATTTAAAAATGGGCCATGAAAAGGGTTTTGCGACAACATTTTGTACCATATGCACAAACAATGGTGAAATGGTATCCAAAAGCAAAGCAAACAACTGCCCAAATGGACAAAAATGTCCCTAATGAAGTCTGAGGGTTAAGATCTGGAATCCGTGTAGACGATCTTTTGGTGTAACTGGTGTGACGAGGGACCACATCTTTACTCTTTCTGTGTCTGATGAGGTCTTTAATGGGCGGGGCACCTGGCATGGACTCTCTATATAACCTATATGTTGATGGTACATTGATCTCCTTTAAACAACTGGTGGTCAAATTTCATATCCATAATTCAGATCTTTACAGCTGAGACATATTTTTAACTAAATGTTTCCCCTGTGCCCATCTCAGACGCTTCCCGATGAGATCTCGGACTGTCGCACATCTACTAAGAAAGTTGTGAGTAAACTTTATTCCCGGCTCAGCTCCCACCATCGGTCCAGTCTGGATGCTGTCAGACAGAAATGGAAGCTGGACCTGGGTGTTGGGCTGCTGGATGTGGTCTGGCAGACGATTCTACAAAACCTTCATGAATCCTCCATCTGTGTACGGCATAGTGTCATCCAGTTTAATGTGGTGCACCGTATGCATTGGTCCAAAGACAGACTGGACTTGCAGATGGTCACCTGCCACACTTCTTCACATGTTCTAGACAAGCCTGAAACTGCAGGGATATTGGGGTCTATTTGGGTGTACTCTCTAAGATGTAAGTGACCACTGTGTGCCCAGACCTGTAGACCACTTTGTTTGGAGTGGTCACACTGGGTGCTGCTTTGGACAGATGCCAAAAAGACATGGTTCCTTTTGGCTCACTGTTGGCCAGAAGACATTCCCTGCATTCCACTGTGAGAACCATGGACAGCTCCTTTAGTGGCAGACTGAGGCCAACACCTACCATTCTGGCATTCTGTAGAATTCACAGCTGCACAGTCCACCACCACTGTGACATCTTATAAGGTCAGAAAACCGGTACTGAAGGCCCAGTTCCCAAATACAGGACACCACAGCCAAAATCACGTTATCATCACATGTATGGGTTTAAAGGGCCGATCATTTACTCTGCCCCCGGTCCGGCTCTGATTTGTTCTGCTAGTGATCCAAAGTTATGTTGTCTGATGAAAGTAAATTTTGCATTTCCTTTGTAAATCAAGGTTCGAGAGCCTGGAGGAAGAGAGGAGAGGTACAGAATCCACGTTGCTTGAGGCCCAGTGTAAAGTTTCCACAGTCAGTGATGGTTTGGGGTACTTTTCAGTTGGCCAACATTTCTAAAACTCCTTTATTTGCATTGGTGTTAATAGTTATTCTAATTTTCTGAGATAATGAATTTGAGATTTTTCATTAGTTGTCAGTAATAATAATTTCTATTAAAACAAAAGAAAAACTTTTTAAAAAATAATTTTCTCAAAAAACAGAAAAACAAGATATTCCATGTGTTAATATTTATAATGGTGTGTTTTCTACTCAAAAACATAAAAACACAGTTTGGTCAACTTTTTTCAATTAAAGACACACTTGGCAGTTTTGCTTGCTTTTAGCACCCCTAGCGTCCATTTGTAGAACCAAAAGAAAAACATATCCTGGCTGTGTGTTCGTCTTTTTAACACCTTAATCCAACAAATGAGATGTCTCCCACCCTTCATTAGTGTCTACAGGAGATGTTCATCACCAAGTTAAACAAATCAGATGTGTTCATGATCTAAAACATGGAAGCAGACTGCAGTGCCAGGTATGTCTGCTCAAAGTCCCAACAGAGTGCCCCCCCCCCCCCCGAGACTAACAAACTGCTTATAGCTTTAGCATTAGCAATGATCTAGCATTAGCGTTAATAGTTTAGACTTTCACATGTTTATTTTGATTTTTGCTCACTTCAGCAAGATGGGTTGAAGCTGTCAGATATAAACCCTTATTGTCAAAGTAGAATTAAAATGTTTTAGCAGTGGAAACATTTTACACACTGAGACAGAAATGCTACTGCTAGCTACGTTAATTTCTGCTCCTAATTACAGTAAAATTCTTTATGAATACTCATTTATGCAAGTCTCAAGTTTCGTAAAATAGCATTTAGAAAACCTGTAAAAACATTTGAAGACCCAGTTTATGTATGTTTGTAAATTTACATTCCAAAAACATAAATCAATTTTCTTCCAATGAAAATCAAGGTTTTGACATTTTTCACATGTCCTTACGATGTTTTAGACCTGCTAGAAGGCATTTTGTGAGCAAAATAAGCAGTCAACATCATGGCTGAACATTTCCACTGCACTGCACTGCAGCGGTGACAGGCTCAAAATCACAGATTCAAGCATAACAAACCTAAGGAACCGATGCTGTCAACCTGCAGGGTGGGACTTGTCAGAGCTGGCATTCGAGAACCTGGTTTATCTAACATTAGCAACACATTATTAGCTGTTTGCAGACAGTGTCAAACTGCAGAGGGAACGTTTGAGGGCTGCAGCCAGACAAGTGGCAGGTCTACATAATTACATATTTACAGACTGATTCGTATGAAACCAAGGTGTAAAGTTACATGTGAGCTCTTTAAACAGTTCGAGAAAATGTTCAGTTTGGCATTTTAAATCAATACCAATTGATTTTTATGAGTTTAAGCAGGACATGTTTAGAAATGCTTTCCACGAGTCAGCTTGAGAACATGTTAAGAATCAGAAGTACGACTAGAAAGGGGGAATGAACGACTTTCCTAGGAATGTTTCACATATGGCTATAGGATCTACATTTGTTAAAGATATTGCTGCATATAAATAAAAATAAATCGTTTTTGTCCATTACCAAAACCAATAGAATTAGGAAATGTTTCCATGCTAATGATTCCAGTTCGATAACGGATTTCTGCAGCAAAACGTCTCATGGTTTTAATGAATGTGTGTGACTGACTTAATCAGAAACAGACAAAAATGGAAATAATTATATTATTAGGACCTGGATCACCATTTTTCAGGCTCTGTTAAAAGTTTAATTTAAAGATCAAAACCTCTGACCCAGTCCAGTTGATTATTCCAGTTTGGGATTTTTTTTTTTGGACACTGTTTCTAATTTCTTCAATTATTAACGTAACAGAATCAGAACAAGATGCCATGAAACAAGAAACAAAGTAGCTGTGGGCACAATAGAGCTAGGTGACAATGTGATCATTTCATCTTCAACAGGCAGTTATGGTTTTTAAGCAATAATGCCAACGAAAACCACTTTTTCTCTATCACAACCCAAAAGCAGGAGTTTTAAATCAATCCGACATTTTTAATAAAGGGTTAATAAAACTGTACTCTAGAAAGCTTTTAAAATGTCAGTATTCCTCCCCAAAAACACTTTACCTGTGGATAAATGGTGCACACCAGGCAGAAAATGTCAGTTTAATAAAATATTTCAGAGAAGTGTAATTAAGTCCTGAATCAGAGGTTTACTGCATGGGTTGTGGCATTTTGCCTAAAATTTTTATTTGACAGATCGTACTATTATCAGCCAAACAAAAAAAAAAAAAGGTTTTTCAAAAGTTTTTTGTAATGAATTTTTTATAGTTTAATGGTTTGATTATTAAGTTGTCCTGAAAGATTTCACAAAATACAAAAACAACAACAAATTGTAGAATTGACGTAAAAAAAAACTAAAATAAATTAACATTAAATAGATATTGTGGTCAGCCAGAATGCTAAAGCAGATCAAGCCACGAGCTTAAATATGCCGAAAACAGGACTTACTATTTGGCCTGAGTTTAGCATGACGTTGTCACGTTGCGGTGTTGGCAGGACCCAAAATGCAGGAACCCAAGATGACTCGAGGCAGGAGGCGATATAAGAAAATATCCTTAATTTGGATGAGCCCAGAACAACAAAAATAGATCCAAAGGCAGGGAGTCAATAAGTCCAAAAATGTTCAATAACTAAGCTAGAGACAAAAACACAAAAGACTAGAAAAGACTGAGATTCAAAATGCTAGAGACTAGAGAAGGCTTGACAGAATTACCACAATGGACCGACACAAGACAGAGACAAGACAGGGCTTAAATACACAGGGAGGAGTAATTAGGGAAAATGGCAGCAGGTGTGTGGAGTGAGGGCTGGAGGGAAGACAGGTGAATATGATAATCTAACTGGGAAAACAGAAACAGAGGAGGGCAAATACCTAAACGCAAAACTAAACAACAATTATCTAAAGACAGAGGGAAGGGCTCAAACTAGCTGGAGGAGCACACACACACACACACACATACACTGAGCTGGGGACAAAGAGGCTGGAGCTGACCTGGGAGGAATGATTAAAAAGGTTAACAACATAAGACACTTAACTGAGATGCAGACAAAAGACACATGAGGGTGCTATGAGACACAGAAGGGAATCTAGAGAAGGATGGAGAAACATCAGGAGACACATGAAGGAAGACACAGATGCAGACCATGACAGACGTTCCTTTTGTGCAATGTTATTTATTTATTTATTTTTGGTTATGGGTTGCAGAATCTCAGGAGGAAGTAGTGTTGTCAAAAAAAAAATCAATACCTAGACATAAATCGATACTAAAAGTTGTATCTAAATGAGATATTCCATCCCTGTGGTATCGATATTATGGATTCTCACATATACACAGCCTTCTTCAAGTACACCGACACGCACGACAGCCAGATGCCGTAAAGCAGCCTCCGTCTCCTGGACAAACAGAAGAAGACGCCACATGGCTACATTGCAATTTCCCACGCAAGTTGTCTCCGATCCAAGTTTTGTTAACAATGGCAACAGCGAATTCGGGAGGCGCATCACAGCCCAACTTAATCGGCAACACAAAGAGCAAAAGTGCAGTGTGGAAACACTTTGGATACAAGGCTGATGAGTCGGGGAAAGCAACAGACCATGACAGACCCGTTTGCAAGGAGTGCTACAAAGAGATCGCTACTAAGTCAAGCAGCACAACAAATTTGGCCAAGCATCTGAGAGACCGACACCCCAAACTGCATGATGAAATGAAACTGGTGTCTGAAATTGATTAAATCTAGTAAGAATGTGTCTAAGTGCACCAACAAATTTCAGCTTACGTATTAGTATTAGCTAAGCTAGCATACCAAGTCCGACACGTAGTTGAATATTCACGCTTATATGCTTAAAGGAAAACTCCCGTTTATTGCAACCCGGACTTAACTTCTACCATGCATTATGTTTGTTTACTCACGCTGACAACTTTGGTGCTACTTGGATTCCCCGGGGTATTTAGATCCATTATCGAATCGCCATCAGTTTATATCCATATAACAGGTGCGGACGGGCACCCATGGTGCAGCCTCGAAATAAGACATTATCTGCACCAAAACATCTAAATAGACTAGCTGCGGCTAATCTAACCGGCACTTTTAATGACGTCACTGCCGTGCGCCAATCTGTTTTTATTAAGATTACCGGTAGATGTACCTATGTCCTACCATGGAGAAATTTGTTTTCTCCCTTTATTGACCAACAGAGTTGTTCAAAAGTACAGAACAAAACATATGGCATTACAGCTTATGACAAAAATGCACCTTAAACAGAGTTTAAGCAGCAAAACATCACTCTGCAAATATAAACAAAGAACACAGCATAATTCATAAAATTAAAATAGAAGGAAAATAGCAATAAATTCAAAAACACTGATAAATAATTCAGGAATTTCATGGCATTTATATTTAATTTTTGAAGGGATTTACAGACTGAATGAAAAATTTGGGTTCTCGTGCCATTTTAGTTGTAATCTGAGCACAATCCCCACTTGGTGCTTAAGGATGGTCAGCTATGGATTTATCGGAAAATGTTAAAATTGGAAACGCACAAATGTGATCCATGTTGATATTTGCAGTAGCATGTCTAGGTGACTACCTTTGTAGACCAGAAAGCGTGAAAATTGCTGCTTCTTTTTTAAGTTAAACTACAGCTGAGCTAACTTTGTTGGTGCAGACTGCAGAAAGAACTTTTATTTGTTTTAATTGACATTTGACTCGATATGCATTCAAATTGTTTTTGTTTCATTTCTATAACCAGGCTCAGGCTGATGCAGAGAAACAGTTGACGTCCACAAACAAGCCATTCCAGCCGACATTGCCTGCACTATTTGATCAGCAACAAAATATGGACCTAAGTCCCCAGAGACTCTGAGGCCCTGTCCACACGTAGCCGGGGATCTGTCAAAACGTAGATATTTTTCTACGTTTTGGCCTGTCATCCACACAAAAACGGAGTTTTTTTCACACGAAAACGGATCTTTTTAAAAACTCCGTCCAAAGTGAAGATCTGCGTTTTCTCCGTTTTGGGTGTATGCGTGTGGACGGACATAACCGGAGTTTGAAGGTCCGCAACGTCACTTTCCGCGACAAAAAAATGCTGACATCACGTGTGCGACCTGTGCTTACAATAGCCGGCATCATGGATGCCCTCAGAGCTGCGCTCGCTTTATCAATTGTCCAAGCGCTTTCTGCTTGTTTGTTTTTGCAAGCGGAATTACTGCTCCTTGCGGAAGACCACAGACGAAGGACGAGGTTAAGAACGGGGGAAGTACTGCCGCCTACAGGTCTGGCATGTCCTTAACAACGTATTTATCCGGGTACGTGTGGACAGAGTTATTTTTTAAAACGAGGTGGTGTGGATGCAAGTTTTTGGAGGGGCGGATATTCGTTTAAAAAAAAACCCCGGCTACGTGTGGACTAGGCCTGAGACTGGTGAGACTTGTTGCTGAATATATTTGTATGGATCAAGTGCCCATTTATTCAGTTGAGAACCCTGGCTTCCAACAGCTTGTTACGCACCTTAATCCCAGGTATAGCATTCCATCCCGCAATTTTTTCATGTACAGTGAAATCCCTGCTCAGTACAACAGTATCAAAGATGTTACAGTATATTGAATCAGTTTGAGGGTAAACCATTTTACTCATGCATCACCGACCTCTGGACCAGTAGGGCATCAGAGTCGTTTATGGCTGTGACTGTTCAATCCATCACTGATTCTTGGGAGATGGCGAGCTGGTGTTTGGGTTGTGTTGGAGCTCACTCTGACCACACAGGCGAAAACATCAGGGAGGCATTTGAGGAGGTCATGCAGGATACCTGGAAGCTGGACTGTAACCTAATGGCAGGCCTTACAACTGACAATGCCTCCAACAATAATAAAAAGGCTTATGAGCAGGACTTTTTCTGGCTCCCTTGCTTTGGCCACAACCTGGATTTGGCAGTCAGCAAAAGTCTAGAGGTAGACAAGGTCTCATCAACATTATCCAGACTTAGAAAAACAGTGTCAGCCTTCAGCAGGTCACCAAAGATGGTTAGACTACTTAAGAACAAACAAAAAGAGCTGTAGTTAGTTGAACAGTCTCATTCATGACGAGCCAACGCGCTGGGGCTCATCCTTTGAAATGGTTGACCAATTTTTGGAGCAGCAACAAGCTGTGTGTACGGTTCTAGCAGAGAACAGAAAAAAGTGGCACCTGATGCCTAAAGATACAGACATTACAACTTTAGAGACTGTACAAGGAGTGCTGGGCCCATTAAGCTCATTCACTGATGCTCTCATTGGAGAAATCATACCACTCTTTCCTCTGTGCTCCCTCTCTGCTGGAAGATTTTCTCAGTGTCAGCTGTAGAAGATGATGACTCTCACCTGAAAAGGCAAATGAAGGAACTGATAGCCAAAGATCTAAAAGCTCGATACCAGGATGGGGGCTTACAGTTGCAATTAAACATTACGACCTATCTCGACCCACGTTTTGAGCTAAATTTCACAACACTGAAAGATGAGGTAAAGGAGCACCTCTGTGATAGCTTAAGAAGCATTCCAAATATTCAAACTGTAGCTTCTCAAAGTGAGACTTGGCCAGCAAAAAAAAATCAAAAACTGACTTGAAGGGATTGTTGTCTGACATTCAAGGGGAGAGAAAGAAACACCCTGATGCACCTCATGAAGTTGAAATCACTTCTGCAGATCGTGACAGGCCAGAGTACAAGCTGAAAAACGAGCTGATTTTGAACCAAACCATGCCAGAAGTACAGGCAGAGCATGATCCACTAACATGGTGGAAAGCCAGTCACACTACCTTTCCTCACCTGGCCTTGTTGGCCAAAAAATATCTGCCTCAAGCTGTGCCTCGGAGAGCATCTTCAGTACAACAGGGCTCATTTGCTACTCAAGAAGGGCAAGACTGACAGAAGAGCACATTGATATGTTGGTGTTTACTGCAAAAAATATCCAAATGGCAAAGCAAATCCAGGAAAACGTGACACATTGGACAAAGAGTAGAGGTTTTGCTCTTTACCTCTATCCTGATTTAAGCTTAACTGTAGTCTAGAGTTAATAAAGTTTGAACTGTTCAACTGTTTTACGTTTGTGCTTTCTGAATGCACATTCGATGACTGACAGTGTCATTTACATATGTTATTGTTACAATTTTATGTTATGGTATTCATATTGAGTGTTCAAGACCTCATTGGTTATACTTTAAGTATTTTGTGTTTTCTAAATGTGCATGTTTGACTGACAGTGTTGTTTAAATATGCTTTTTTTTCCATTTTTAGTTGATATATTTTCATATTGAAAACAGATTTTTTGAGACATTTAATTTGAGACAATTCATGATTTAAAGCGTTAACTTTCGCTAGTTTTTGTATGCACTTTAAAAAAATGCTGAATCTTGAAAGGTTTAAGCACTTTATACACTTAATTCTTAACATTTAACTTTTGCAATATAAATTGAGGAATGTTATTTTTTGAATAAACTTGTTCAATAAATTGGTGTTTTTAAATAGTATCAAAATCGAGTATCAAGTTTTTTTCTCCAGTATCGAATCGAGTTTGAAATTTTAGTATTGTGACAACCCTAGGAGGATGAGCGGGCTGTCCAGAAATCGGAGGGTTGCAGGTTCAATCCCAGCTCCAGACAGATAACTCTGCTGTTGTGTCCTTGGGCAAGACACTTCTTCCAGAGACCCCAGAGCTGACTGGAAAGGGAGGAGACTTAGACTCCCTATAGAATAACTAACAGGTACATATTGACCCTTTGCACGTGACGTCACGCCACTCATGTGACCGCCCCCTTCGCCATGATGGATGGCAAAAAGGCCGTTTACACCCGTTGAAACTCCAGTGAAGGTAGTCAAAACAAGCCAGTTTTTAGCCTTTTATCGCTTTTATTTAGTTGATTTGACAGTAAAATGGTTTTAGCTTGCTGCGTGGTTGGCTGCACTGAGACAAGGACGTAAACTCAACTCGTTTTGTTTTTTAAATAACTTTGATGGAGACTGAGGACGGAGATGAACTTGATGAACGTCAAGTGGACTAGGAGCCCTCAGATTTGCAGCGAACATGTTTTTACCGGGTAAGATTAACGTTAATTTATTTCACGAGGAAGACAGGGACAGGGATAAATGTGATGTGTTTATACAAGTTATTGATGATATTGATTGATGGGCATTTCACCACGGAGGCTGTGCACCGTCCACTGTAGTGTAAAGCGAGATAATTATTAACAATATTAAAGCTCCGATGTATGATTACGTGTGTTAAAATTATGTTATTTATTTATATGAGCGCTGGTGCTCAGAGATCTTCTCATTCCGGCGTGAGAGCAGCAGCTGATCCCGGTAACACCACCATCAACAAGGGATCCGGACTTTTTAACAATCAGCTTTGGTGTAAAGTGAAACGCTGTTTATAACATAAATTTATAAATCCAGAGGAGTGAATTTAGGCAAAGTCAGCAACATGTTTACATCGATGAACAGCTGCAGAGAGAACGTAAGCTAACGTTGGTAAGCCCTGGCTAGATGCGCTACTTCTTCTGATAACTGAACTGGGCATGAACTAGTTGAAGGAATGCTGGAGGAGTTATGTTTTTGTTTTGATCACAAAAACAATTTCAGGCTCTACTTTCCCCTTTGTTTAGTACTCGTGTCGCTGACTGTTTACATGCTTTTGCCGTCCACCATGGTGGACCCACGTGATTAGGTGACGTCGGTGCAAAGGGTCAATAAAACAGGATCATTTCAAAACAACGTACTCCTGATTTCTTTGATTCAAAATAAGTTTTATTAAATGCAACAAAATTAATTTTTTTGCATTTAAAAAAAGAAATTAAACAACGTTAGTCTGAGATGCTCTCCGATACGACACAAAGTTTCACAATCTTCAAAATGTTTCTTGTGCAAATTCTTATCCGATGAAACGGATCTGGATGGTAACTGATCACCTATAATCTCAGGCTTTCTGACACGCCGATGATCCGCTTTCATCGCAAACTGATTCTGAATTCTTGTCCTCATCACTGAGGTGTGCTGTATCTCCCCTTTTAGTAATCACTGCATCCCCACCCTCACACACACACACTCGGTTTGTGTGTGTGTGTGTGTCTAGAGGCATGCAGCCGATAATGTCTCAGTGTGTGTCGTACTCACATTGTCCATAGTATCATCATTAATCATTTCTCCTCTGCCCAGACTTGGCCATCAGTTATTGAGAGGAGCAATAATTTGGAATTGATTTAGTCCCCACACACACCGAGCCTGACTCAGAATATAAAATACTTGGCGAAGGCAGAAGAATGAAAGCTACATAAAAGGGCTGTCAGCATCTAAAAACCTACAGTTCTGAAAATACCAGTCAACTCTCCGTTTCCCTCCTTTTAATGCAAACGGTGTGGTGCCTGCTCCTCTTATTTATTCACTTGTGAGTAAATTTGCAGAAAAGAGAAGGCGTTTAACGGGATTTTCCTGTGAAAAACACCTTGTGTTAACAGGGAAACAAAATAAGGAGGCAGCGCTGGACGGGAACGGTGTCATAGCTGCAGATATTTAAAATGGACAATAATTGAGACAGCCCAAAGCTGAGGAGCAGACTGCTAAGCCCCGATAAGTAGGAGAAGGATTGACATGTGAGGGTTAAGAGACTCTCTAAAAGCTCTCTTTTCTATCTCTCTAGAGCTGGAACAAGACTGGGAGACTTCCTCTGTCGATACGCTTTTACCCGTTCCATCCATGAACTGTTGAAAACACACACCTCTAATTTGTATTTTCCTACACATCTATCATTACTGCATTAGCAACAAAACAATAAAGTGAAACCCAGAGTTATTTCTGCTACACGCTGTAAATGACAAATCTAATCATCATTTGTTGTTTGGCGTTGTAAAGGTTGAATGTGAGGGTTTGGGGAGATGTGACGACTTCATGATTGTTGTCCTTGATTGCAATCCATGTGGACTCAAAGATCGCAGGAGGACAGGAGCACGAACAAAGCCAGTTCAAGAATCAGAACTGATTTAGAGAAAAAGGCATAATTGTGGCGATTGTGTTTATAGAAGATCTGCAGATTGCAATAATAGTGGGTTTAATTGTGCATTGTTTATCTCACTACTGCACACCTTCATACAAAGTAGAGAATACAACATTGATTAAATAAAAATGATTAAACCACATTTGTTCCTATATAAAACAACCAAAGCCTCCTGCAGGTACATTCACAAAACACATTTTAACTGTATTTGTTTGTCTTCAGATTATAAAAGTGAACTCGTAAAGAAGTTTGAAGATGTTCCTACATCTAAATCATGTAATAATGCATAAAATTATGTTTCTACCTGCTGAAATACCACATCTGATTTTATTGAAAACTAGTGAAGAAAGTTCGATCTTTTAGCCACAAGCAAAACTGTAAAGTAAGAGTCATTATAGCTATAGAGGACCTTTCCACAAAGAACACTGATGCTACCTTCAGTTATTTGGTTTAACTGAAAAAGACCAAACCCAATGATTGTCCATGTTTAATAAACCTTTAAACCAGTCAAAGATGAAGTCTCAAAATACACGAGATTATCCACAGCCTTTCAAAAGAAACATCCATCCATCCATTTTCTGAACCCGCTTTGTCCACGCAGGGTCGTGGGGGGAGCTGGTGCCTATCTCCAGCGGTCAACGGGCAATCAGGCAGGTACACCCTGGACAGAGAGCCAGTCCATCGCAGGGCAACACAGAGACACACAGGACAAACAATCATGCACACACACACTCACACCTAAGGACAATTTAGACAGACCAGTTAACCTAACAGTCATGTTTTTTGACTGTGGGAGGAAGCTGGAGTACCCGGAGAGAACCCATGCATGCACAGGGAGAACATGCAAACGCCATGCAGAAAGATCCCAGGCCGGGAAGCGAACCCAGGATCTTCTCGCTACAAAGCAACAGCTCTAAACAAATTTAAAAAAAAAATGTGGCCCATCGTGGCCCTCTTTAGCTTTGGTAAACTCTTCACTTACAGGATTATTTTTGTGAATCACTGGTAGATTTTGAGTTAATCACAGCATCTTCTGTGTAAGTGAATATCTTTATCTAAGGTTGTTTAGTTGAGGTAACAGTTCCAGAATGGAAAACATAGACTTTCCTCCCCTAGGTAACACTCCTCAGCTCCTTCTGGAGGGTTCTAAGGCATTCCCAGGCAAGAGAGGATATACCTTATCTGTCCAATGAGTTCACTGTCATCAATTCCTGGTGGGATGGCCCTGGAAAACCTTCAGAGGAAATGCAACCAGAGGATATGCTGAATGTTTCTGATTAGGAGAAGAGGTTCTACTCCGACTTTTCCTCCTTTACTAAGGCTGAACCCAGCTACATTATGGAAGATCGTTGGTGTTTGGTCCACCAAATCGATAGAACGCTGTGATTGGTCCACCAAACTGATAGAACGCTGTGATTGGAAAGGCACAAGACTGTTCAGGCCTGCTGAGGCCCCAATAAAGTATTGCTAGACTGACCCATAGTAAAAAAACCATTTGCTTCTGCTACGATCTGTTCTAGACTACCATTTTCCTTCAAAGCAATAGATGTTCACCTGATTCAGTGGTGTAATTACCTCTCGAACATGACTTCAAGTTGTACAGAAATATGTTTTTCTGATTCAAATCAGATGTGTTTGAGAACAAAAACATCTGAAACATGCCTGATAGTGGCCCTCGAGGACCAGAACTAGACATCACTACCTCAATGGTCGAATCAAACACAATAAAAAAAATTAACAGTCAAGAAGAAGTTTTTCTCAGTCATTGCACCACTGGTTTTATTGTTATTTTGTAATCTTCTGCTCATAGAATATCTAAAAGTAAAAGTCTGCTTGTGTATCTGCAGACGTCAGAGGCGCTACGCTAAGCCACCAAACCACCGGCACCAACACGAGCGCTCCAGTAAGCAATGTGTCTGAAGATGGACCACCACGCCACCACACTCCACTCCATCAACCTGAGAACTAAAGCTGCTGCTGTTTCCCCTGCTCAGGTAAAACTGTTGTTTTCTGCTCTCATCGGTTTCGTTTTCTGTATAGATGCTGTACATAACCGAGTGTGATGGGCCAAAACCTTCATCTTCTACAGAAAAACCCACCTGGCTGCTCTCAGCAACAATTACTCTCAATCCAGCCAGCCAGGAAAAACTCACATGAAAGTTATGGTTCAATTAGAATGAGAATAATCTAATCCATGAATTAGCTGAAGTCAATTAGGACAACACACCAATTAGGGCCAAAACAGTTAGTTGAGGGCAAAGCAATAATGGGTTTACGCGAGAGCCACGCCGAGCCTGTGTCCTTGCTTGTTTGTGTGGCGCTTAGCAAGCATTGAGCTTTGACCACGTTTCTGATGTGGAATTAGACTGCAAATTGAATTTTCGTGGAGAGCGAGCCCATGTTTGGCCACATGAGGATGCAAGAGTCGGTGTGTGCGAGAGAATAGGAAAACAAGAGAGGCTGGATGAGACTGTGTGTGTTAGCGTGACTATTTATAGATGCTATGTCAGTCTGAATAAGGTTGATGTAGAATTCTTTTTGTAGAGGCACGCTGATTTCCTAGATCTAAACTGAGTATGTCTAATAGTTTAAATGAAATCCTTAAGTGGAGATCAACCCAGTCACCTGACAGGTCTCCGTAACGAAAGTTGAGCTTTTAAGCTACGTGGCCTTTGACCAGCATGACCCTTCCTCTTGATCGTGCCTGCAGCGTTTCCTGTTGGGTCGAGGCGACTGAGAGGGAGTGAGAGGCTTTCCAGAGGAGACAGAGGTTATTCTCTTCTTTCCTGTTAAATAAACAGCATTTATTTGATGATTTGAGGCGGCAGTGGAGGCAGGGAGTCACTCATGTGAACAGCTTCGGAGTGCCACGGCTGGCACACATCAGAGACCATGAACCTTTTGAAAAACAGGCGTGATGATGACAGCATGTAACAGCATCTCTCTCTTTTTGTTTGTTCTCCTCTCCCCAGTCTCCACTTCTTCAGCGCACCCGGACTTGTCAGTGAACTGAAGCGAGGTTATTTTTTTTTATGGGGGAGGGGGTAATAAGTTGGAAGGGGTTTAGTGGAAGTTCTGAAACATACACCTCTGACACCTCCTCGGGCCAAATTTATTCATGTACTAAGTCTGCACTCATGTAACCTCTGAGTAGCAGGCAAGTGGAGAGGGGCAAGGGGCAGGTTTGATGTTGACATGGGCTGACAGGCACACAGGGCTGTTCCATGAGCCAGCTCTGCCATCCCCAGGACAGCAGGCCTATATTCAGAGAACAGAGGTTGGGGAGTCGGGCAGAACGTTTCCCCTTCTCCTCCTCCGTCCCACCTCTGGTTTGACACAAATGAAGCCATGTGTCTACTTCTTTGGTTGCTTTCCTGACTGAGCTTAAGACCTTATCCATGCCGGTCTGTGGAGGTTTTAGGGGAATAAGCGTCTGCCACAGGCTAATGCACATATGTCAGACTCAAGGCCCGCGGGCCAGATGTGGCCCGCGGAGCATTTTTATGTGGCCCGCGAGATAAATATCAAAAATATATTAAAACTGGCCCGCTGGCCGATTTTACCGCAAATATTTCAACTCCCATGATACTTTGCGGCGTTAGCGCAGAGCCGACGCACGCCCTCCTTTGTGTTTTTTCCAGCGCCTGCTGCCCGTGTCAGCAGCTCCGCTGTCTCGAACAAACTACACTCCTCTCACTCAGCGCCGAGTTCACTCAGCTATTTTCTGACGTTGAAGCCCAGAAACGGAGATTCTAGCCGCTCAGTAATGTGTTCACGACTGACAGAGAAAGTTTTTCAACTAACTTCCAGACAGAGCTGATATAACTCCAGCGAGCAGCGACACGCTCAAATCAGCATGACTCTGTGGCTGCTGTAGTTTTTATTTTTCCTCCCCGACACACAACAACGTGGTCAAGCTGCTCAGACATGTTCATCAGCACAAACCTATGTGAACACCTGTTGTCATCTAATGTTGTTGTTATTATGATGAAGATGAACAAAACAACAGGAGTCTCCTCCTCAGCTCAGATCAACCCCAGGATGCAGGTATCTGGCTGGAACAGGTGAGCATCACAGTAAACCAGTGGAGCAAACTGAGCTTTAAATATGCTGGTTTTATGCTCTTTTTCTGCTCCAAAACATGAAAGTTAACAGGTGAGATGTTGCATTTTCATTTAAGATAAAAAGATATTTTTATTTTGTTGTTGGCCCGTGAGAAAAGATTTAAAAGATTTAAAAAGATTTTTAAAATGCTGATTATACCACAAGTAATGAATGCCACTGATGCCTTTTATTTAAAACTGACTTGCGCGTGTGTAATTTGGTTATTCCACATTCAGTGTTAATGCAGAAATAAGTTTGTTTCCAGATTTAAAGGTTAAAAATTGCATATATGTTGATGAAGAAAATGTGCAAATTTGCAGTCACTTTTTCAAAGAATATTAAGTTTGGCCCTCGACTCCGTCCCAGAGTTTCATTTCGGCCCCGCGTGAGTTTGAGTTTGACACCCCTGGGCTAAAGCAACGAGCCACTGGTTAACCCTTTAAATTCCTCTACCAGCAGAGTCAAACCCTTTCACAGAGGTGAGATTAGCTCAACACCTGGCAGCCATTCATCATTCCACGTACAAAGAGGTTTTCATATACATATGTATTAACACGGAGGATGGGATTAAAACAATATGAAAGGATATCCATTTTACACTTCGACTTGTGGAACCACAACAAGCGTCTCACATGGTGCACCCAAAAGAACAGCGCCCTGCTGACAGATGGTAAGGTCAAATGAAAAGCCTACCGTTGGGTTGAATTCAAACACCAACGCCACTGGCCTAATGTGAGAGGGCAATGAAGACAATAACAGGGAAAATACAGGAGAAAGGGTTCCAGATGAAAAGTGAGCAAACATGGGAGCCAGTGGGAAAACAATCAGATAAAACCCTGAAGGTTGAAAACTAGAAAGCAGAGCGGCACACAAGTCATGAGATCTGCTCACAGAAGTCTTACTGTCTGGTTTCAGATGGAAGAGTATTCATGCAACTAAACACGTGCTCAGTACAGAGTCTGATGTTTCCAAACACATTCAGAAATGTACAAGAATACGTTTATAAAGAGTTCATCAAAGTTTCAAGCAACGGTTTATTTTATCCTCATGTTCTCATCCAGGAAGTCGTCACATTCTGATAACAGAGTAGTTTCCACCCGGACCAGTTTAGATTTGACACACTGAGCCTGATCCCTTTAGTGTGTTTATTCAAATAAAGCACGTAACACTCACCCCATGTTTACTTGATGACGACTTTATTCTGGTAACATGGCGTATCAGTGATTTGGTTAACTGCCAATGATGACTAAAGTCGTCATTTGCATTTTTTTTTACTGTGTGGGCGTTGGAACGAGCCCCCACACCGTGAGATCAACCGGAAAAGCTTCTGACAGTCACAATTTTACAACAGATTATGAAAAAACGGATAAAGTTCGAAACTTGCAGATTCTTCCTGATGTAAGAGGTCAGTCTACTCTTTGTTTTGTTAGTTTTGGCATTGACATCATCCTAGCGCAACGTTCTGTGACTCGAAAAAAAACCCTGTGAAAACGCTGAAAAACGCTGGCAGTGAGGAGCTTTTCTGATCAGGAAACAGCTGGCAGTGAATGAGTTAATTGATAGCTGTGGCAATACTAACACATGCTTATTAATTACAACAATGGTCTCACTGATTAGTAACCACCCGTAAGCAGTGTTGGGCAAGTTACTTCAAAACTGTAATGCATTATTTATTACTTGTTACCCTCATTTTAAAGTAATTCATTACATTACAATATTACTGATTTTAAAATGTAAGGCATTACACTACTTTTGCATTACTTTAAGTTACTTTCACCAAAACAACTTCAATTTGAATCTGGTAATCTGCGCTCAGTGAGCTCATGACATAAATGTGGAAGGTGATGTGGTGTCTGAGCTAGGATTGCTGTCAAAAACAGTCAGATATAATAACAGTGCTTTAAAATGATTGTTTATTAAATGAAAGCAACAACAATCTGTACTCTCAGCGCACTGCCATCTAACTGAGCATTAACTGAGCAGGGAGTAAGGTGGTGGGGGCTCCAAGCCTATATTTGCCTTGGTCCCCAAATGCCTTGATACGGCCCTGGATGTGGGACTGACTTCTGGGGTGATCTGATTCTATCACACGTATAAATATTAAATGCTTATATATTATTGCTTTTCACTGGTAAAAATGTGTATTGGGGATAAATCTACCTACATTTTTCTTTTTTTCTTGATTTTATTTGAATAATTTCCTGCCCTCTCTCTCTCTAACCTTCCTGCATGCTGCATGTTTTCTCCGTCTTCCAGAAAAAAACTGTAAACTAGATTTCCTACTTTCTAACAATCAGCCAAAGGGATCTTCACATGCGCGGCGCTCCAGCAGTAATGAGTTGAAATTACCGGGGCACAGATTATGAACTCAGCTGAGGCAAAGCATGTCAGAAAAGCACAAAATACCAGAGAATATTCGCTGATATGAACGATCGCAATTGAATTATTTTGTTTTAGTGGAGCGATTTTGTGAATGTTGCAGCGGCCGTGTGCAGGACGCAGCTGGGCCGTTACCGCGGCGTCCTCTCTGCCCGCAAAGCTGAGTCCATAAATGACGTAATATATGCAGATACTGGATCTTTCTTCGGGTTTCCCGCAATTTGAATTTTTAAGGAACACATCTTGATTCTGGGTTTAAAAATGCACTGTAATTACCGCGTTACTGACAATTGTACCGAGTAAATATTACCATTTTCTTTCCCTGTAATGCCTTACATTACCACATTACAGCAAAAAGCAATGCATTACGGTAATTAATTACTTTTGTACCGCATTACTCCCAACACTGCCCGTAAGTCTTTACATTATTATTCCAAGTAGCCAAAAATGCTTTTGATCTTTTGAAAGAGTCTGAATGAACAGATCTTCAGGCTTTATCGACTCACTTTCCATATGTTTTTCCAAGCACAATTTGTGGTCATTGTAGAGAACTGTTGATCAAGATTACTTTAAAATACTATAAAAATAAAAATGACAAGTTAAAAGAAAAGTTATAGAGCAAGTCACCCCCAAATCAACTTTTTTCCCCTGATAAACTAAATAAACGAGTGTCTAATCGTGCTGCAGACATGTGTAGTCAATAGTTTTGCACTTTAGTGCATTTTAGTTCAAATTTAAATATTCTGCCTAAAACTGGCAGTGTTGTGCCGTTGTCAGGTAAAAACTCTGCACTGTATTTGAATTTAAATCTGCCACCGCTATTGGCTAAGAGGTATGCTATGATGTAAACTGGTACATTATGATGTCACAATGCTGTGGTGAGTCTGTGTGTGTGTATTTGTTAGCGACTCCGCCCTCCCGGTCTGCCAGGCAACAGCATTTGTTGCCTTTTTTAAACATGAAGTGAGAGTGGAGTTAGACTCTGGTAGGGGGTGACTTGCTCTTTAACAATCATCAAGTAGTGTTGGGTTGAAATGTTTGCACAGTTGCATACATAGTAGAAGAAAATCCTGTTCTTGGGTTGTTGGTAAAAGAACAAAATGCTTCTAAAGAATGTTCTCATGTGCTCGTTTTATCCATGTGAAAGGGTCTTTGGTTCCTTTTGATAATAACTGGCTCGATTTGAAATAAAAACCTGTTTCAGCTCCTATTCCTGCAGTCTGGGTGAATACTTCATTCACACTGGCTGCAGGGTGTTTATTAATTAATAATAAACACCTGCTGAGCAGTTTCAATAAAACAGCTTGTTTACCATTTAAACGCACCAAAACACTAATCACTGACATCAAGAGGCCACTAACATCTGACATTATAAATAAATGAAGGGGATCAGAACTTTTTATTTACAGCACTAGTTTTTGCAGTGAGCATATTCCAAAAGACTTCATGACTTCAAGCTGCTATTTTATTTTTATTCTTCAGTATAATATGCATTTAATTTAGCGTCAGTTTATTCATAATAGTCTATCAGTGACTGTTTCATAAAGAAAATCGACTCTGTGATTACCAGAATGCTCCTTGTCTTTGGTAATAAATAATAGTATAAAAAGACAAACGTTCTACCTCTACTGTGTGGTTCAGCAGTTCGGTGAAAAGTTCCACGTCAAAAGTTAATATAAGTAATGTGTTGGCCTGTCTAAGTCAATATTTAAATATATTTTTGAACAAATTAGTCCATTAAATTATAACCTACATTATCTGCTCAGTGGACAGGACTGATAACACCCCCAAACAAACAAACAAGCAAGCAAACAAACAAACAAACAAACAATTGGCAAGCAAGTGGCAGTTCCTACTTGTGTTGGACCCGAATCAGAAGTGTTGACCGTGAAACAGGTTCTGATGACCAGTGGTGGTTTTTACAGTAGTGGGTCATTTGAGGACTGTTTACACGTGAACAGAGCGATATTAGGGCCTGACATGTGTGTCGCTGAGCTCTGTAGCAGCATCATTAGCACTCTGACTGACATAACTGACAGCTGGCATGGAGGAGAGGGAAGGAGGGTGACACCAAGGAGGAGGAAGAGGAGGAGGTGACAGAGCAGAATCTGTGCCAGCCATCACCCTCTGGCTGTTCTCTAACATTTTAATCACATCAACAGTGCTCTCACTCGACAACCCCTCCGAGACTCAGGTACCTTAGCCACACTTGACATTAACCACAAGGCGAATACGCCCATGTTTAATACAGACACGGTTCTTCGCCTCCATTCTCACTATACTCCCACTGAGCGTGATAACAACCAGAGGACCAGCTGAACAAATTTCAATTTCAACCCCTCAGTTTTACTTTCGTCTCTATTTCTTCTGCTCTCACTCAGTTTAGATGCAATTTTCTGTATTTTCCCCCAAATTCAGAAAGATGTCAAAGAGTCCAATCACAGCTGACCTCTCAGACATGTTCCAGCTCTGACCAAGTGCTGAAGTCAGTTTGTTGTCCTCCATAAGCGCCAAGATGAGTCCGGTGGTTCGGACTACAAGTCAAGGCTCCCGTTTTTGTAAAAGTGACTCCCGTTACGCAGAGCAAGATGGAGTGCAGCAAATGTTCTAGAAAGCCCGTTGGGAACAGAGCTCCAGAACCCTCAGACTGAGAGGGAACACTAACAGAACAGCCTGACAACTCCCTGGGTGGTTTACAAGGATGTTCGTCTAACTTGTTCCTCTCCGTATAATTCACAGATAATAATGGTAGAAGTGTTCAGGCTTATTTTCATGTGAGAATATAAAAATAAAAATACTTCTTTATCTGTAAACAAACACTTGCATAAGATTAGGAAGGATTTTAGGCTAAAGAACAAAGTTAGATTGAATAAACCCCCCAAAAAATGCTCTTCTGAAAGATGGAATAAAAGTTATTTTACTCTCCGCTGTTTGCTTTTTATTTATTTTTTTAGGTCACCTAATTACATTCTTGCTCCTGATTCCTCCCTCCCTTTTTTGGCATCTTCAACTAAAACTCAACATCCTGGCAATCAAAGAGACATTCAGATTCGCAATTAAGGTTTAGTGCACTGAGTCTTTAAAAAGTTCAGACTTGTAATTAATCTGAATTCAGCTCTGGGCTGGAAACAAATTGGTGGTAGAGTTGTTTTTTAAGGTTTCTTAATAAAGAGTTGAAATGAAACAAAGGTGCTGGGGAAGGTGTGGGTTGGAATAGAACATCTGTTTTGACTCAATTATTTTGCTACCACCACTTTAAGTAAAACAAAGTCAAAGGAAAAGGTGAAGAAAACCAAGCTGCACATAAAAAATCTTATTTCATGTCTTCTGACTCAAATTAGCCCATTAATACTGTTTAGGCACTGGCAGGTGGGCTATATGGTAGAAGCTGTCATCAAAGTTAATTCATTACTTAAAGAAATTTCAGTAATAGATTTACAAACATCAATGACAACATATCAACAGTTTGATGTATGAAGTGAGGTTTTAGGGGAATCAACACCAAAAGAAATGTTAAGAATGTTGCCAGAGATGAATCAAGGTCCCCATGGTTACCACACACACACACACACACCTGTGTTTCTCAGAGCAGGCAAAAGGCCAAATGAAAAACAAACAAGCATTATTTAAACAATTCCTAGACTTTGAGCTACAGAAGCCTCTGATGATCACACAGGTACATTTTTATGTTTCTGGAGAGTTTAAAGAAACTTTAAAGGGAACCCAGGTTACAAAACTTTGTGGTTCTTAAAAGATAAATGTTAGTATCAGTAATATTAAAGCGGTGTTAAAAACCTTCTTAATGTCTTCATTTTCATAAAATTTGTAAAAATTGTTTAACTCGTAGGTCGCCATTGTTGTTAGCGTCGCAATGCACTCTGGGTAGTGACGTCACATAGTTGTACCTCGGTTGCACCGGCCGGCTTTGGGACCCTGTAGGGACTGTTCAGCGACATCGACATGTCATCTGTTCAGACTTTTCAATTTGAACCAGAGTAAAACATTAACGAGGACATCACTGACCATGTTTCACAAAACGAGCAACAAAATGAGGAGCAAGAAGGGCGGGATGAAGCGAGTGCAGGACAAAACCGGTGGTGATTGTTTGTCAGCTGCACTTTAGTCACCTCCCGTCCTCACCACGCCCACTTACTGCCATAAATAGTCAATGCAAAGAGCCTTGTGGACCTCATGCATATACATAAGCTGGCTGTTGCAGCGCTCCGCCAATGACATGGCGACCGTAGATCAAGGCAGATCAAGAAAGCGCAATTTTACAGAAGCAGAAGTTGAGGTACTTATGGGTGAGGTGGAGAAATGAAAGGAAGTGCTTTTGCAAAACAAATAAAAGAAAATCCACGGAGTGGCACAGCATTGCTGAAGCCATCAATGTTGTGAGTTCTTTAGAGAGATCTGTGGTGGACATAAAAAATGGTCCAATCAGGATTCGATCCTCAGACTCCTGGGTGAAAGTCACATGTGCTAACCAGTCACCCAAATGGAGATCTTCCTTGTTCAAGTAGATCAATCGGGTCACAGTGACAGGACACACACACACTGTCACAGACGCATAACATTATGTCTCAATCTGTCTCCCTGTCCGTATTCTGCGCACACATACTGAAGCCTGAATGCTGTGTGTGTGTGTGTGTGTGTGTGTGTGTGTGTGTGTGTGCGCTCACGTGCATGTGTGTATGTGCGTATGTGTGAGTGTGCGCGCATGTGTGTGTACGCGTGTGTGTGTGCGTGTGGGGGGGCTTGTTCTGTGTGAAAGCAAAGCAGTACAAGTGATAATGCTGCAGGATTTCATCATTTTATCCTTCTCAGCAGCAGCACTGCAGGTGCTCTCCATGTCCAAAATGTGCGTAAGCAAAGTCCTTAGTCAACTTAAAGTTGCGCACATTTTTCCACTAAGTTTTCTTTCATAAATCCCAAAGTTTGCGTGGAAAGTTGCTTACGCAGTTTTCCAACCACATTTTGTGCGTAAGCAAGCTTGATAAATGAGGCCCCAGAGCTGTCGTGTTCTTTATAGACGACTTTAATCATTTTAGCAGATATTATATATTTGGAGAACACTGTATTGCTACACATACTGCTTGTTTTACTGACGGGAGAGGTGAATGTTCAGCTTCATCTGTGATGAGTGGTGTGTCCGATGGTTCGCTGAATGTGACAGAAGCGGCAGCTGCAGAAGCGGGTTGTCGGCTCAGGAGAGCGTCCAGCATCTCTTGTCTCTCGGAGGGAGTTTAGGCTTCTTGTGTGGGAAAATGGTTGGTAAAAAATATAGTTTCTGCCTTCTCTTATACCCAGCCACTCTGATGAGCTCTTTAAGTAGTTGTGGTCAACTATTAGCCTCAAACGCATCAGGAGAAAAATGTTTGGAACATAGCCACGGATCTTTGGGAACACAAACACAAACACAGGCATCTTCCCACTGCTTTCTCCTCTTCTTGCCAGTGGGAAAGCTGTGTAAACTCACATCACTTTCCTTGTTGCCCTTTGACTGGAAATTACATCGAAAAGCAGCACAATGCGGCATTTTACTTAATTATTAATAAGGTGAGCGCGTAAACAAATACTAGCGTCAATAGCTATTCTTCCAAGAGCAACCAATAGATGTCATCGCCCACAGAGTGCATTGCCTGCGGAAAACATGGCATCCTGCGTATGTCAGAAATGTAATAAATATTATAGATTTATAAACAGCAATATTTTGTGTGTTTCTAACAACATAGTTTTGTACAACAGAAAATTTGTGGCTTATTAGGGCATACACGTCCTCATAGCCAGAGTTCCATTTAAAGAGTTTGACATTTTTATGCTCGCGATTGCCCCCTCAGGCCAAACACATAACTGCAGTTTCAATAGTAAGCTTGTGCATGAGGCGCACATGGTGTATGTGCATGCTCCTGAACGAAATCAACAGCTGAGTCAGTCCTGTACTGGTGCAATTTGCAGGTTTAGACTGTTCTACGCAATTCTAATAAATTAGACAATGTACTCTGATGTAGACATGGGGCGGCAGACAGCCTATAAAATGTTCTACTATCAAATACGGAAAGCCCCCGGCTTGCTTTGAAAGCATCAACCTATTCCCCCTATTATTATTTTATTAGTTAAAATGATTCATTAGTATGAGTAAAATGGCCCAAAATGTTTTGATACGTAAAACAAATTCTAAAAGTATACATAAAGTGATACTAAGGCAGATTTGGTGTGGTGATCCAAGCCACTCTGTTATAGGACATAGCTCAGACCTCCTACTCCCTCATTGTCACAGACTCTCTGTCACGTTTGTGCATTACCAGCATTTTCTTGAACAGTGGCTTTCCCCCTTCTCCGCTCCACTGTTGTGTTTTCTCTCTATCTAGATCATGATAATATTGGCACACAGTGGTGCACTGAGCAACTGGGAGCAGGTATCTCATGACATAACGATCCCCGTGTCAATGAAGGAAATTCAGATGAGTTACAGAGCTGCGTGTCTTAACGGGATGGTGGGTCAAACTCCTGCTGACTTTATTTGGTGGTCCCCAGCTCTGCAGCTGTAGCTTCATTGTCAGCCCAGCTGAGAAAATGTCGGGGCCTCAGAAATGTCCCTAGGTTTGTCCTTAGGTTTGTCTCTAGGTTTGTCTCTAGGTTTCTCGCTAGGTTTGTCCCTAGGTTTGTATCTAGGTTTGTCTCTAGGTTTGTCCCTAGGTTTGGATTTAGGTTTGTCCCTAGGTTTGGATCTAGGTTTGTCCCTAGGTTTGTCCCTAGGTATGGATCTAAGTTTGGATCTATGTTTGTCCCTAGGTTTGGATCTAGGTTTGCACCTAGGTTTGCCTCTAGGTTTGTCTCTAGGTTTGTCCCTAGGTTTGGATCTAGGTTTGTACCTAGGTTTGCCTTTAGGTGTGTCTCTAGGTTTGTCTCTAGGTTTGGATATAGGTTTGTCCCTAGGTTTGCATCTAGGTATGTCCCTAGGTTTGGATCTAGGTTTGTACCAAGGTTTGCCTCTAGGTTTGTCTCTAGGATTGTCTCTAGGATTGCCTCTAGGTTTATCTCTAGGTTTGACTCTAGGTTTGTCCCTAGGTTTTTCCCTAGGTTTGTGCTTAGGTTTGGGTCTAGGTTTGTCCCAAGGTTTGGATCTAGGTTTCTCGCTCGGTTCGGATGTAAGTTTGTCCCTAGGTTTGTCTTTGGGTTTGTCCCTAGGTTTGGATCTAGGTTTGTCCCTAGGTTTTTCCCTAGGTTTGTCCTTAGGTTTGGGTCTAGGTTTGTCCCAAGGTTTGGATCTAGGTTTCTCGCTCGGTTCGGATGTAAGTTTGTCCCTAGGTTTGTCTTTGGGTTTGTCCCTAGGTTTGGATCTAGGTTTGTCCCTAGGTTTGGATCCAAGTTTTACTCTAGGTTTAGCCCTAGGTTTGTCTCTAGGTTTGGATCTAGGTTTATCTCTAGGTTTGCCTCTAGGTTTGTCCCTAGGTTTGCCTCTACGTTTCTCGCTAGGTTTGTCCCTTGGTTTGCCGCTAGGTTTGTCCCTAGGTTTGGATCTAGCTTTGTCCCTAGGTTTGTCTCTAGGTTTCTCGCTAGGTTTGTCCCTAGGTTTGGATGTAGGTCAAATTCAAATTCAAATTCAAATTTTATTCGTCACATACGCATTCATACACAGTACAAAATGCAGTGAAAATGCCTTACACAACTGCTCATGACCAAAGAGTTGAAAATAAAAATAAAAAACTGTACACCACAAATTAAAATGAAGGGTAAATTTAACTGGGAAAGAGTACGGTAAAATATATCTGAATTAAAGTTGAATAATAGAATAGCTTTACAACAAAATACACAATACAATACAAATTAGAATAAAAGGTAAATTTAGCTGCGAATGAATAAGATAAAATATATGTAAGTTGAAGTTGAGAATAAAGTAACTGTACAACAAAATACACTGTATGTAAATGTTTAAGAATGTATAAAGAAATAAAAATATCTATACAAAACAGCGGCTGAACAAGTATTAAATGGAAATGAATATATATATATATATATATATATATATATATATATATATATATATATATATATATATATGTATATATATATACATATACATAATGTCCAGAGTTGTGCAAACCACATTTTAGTGACTTTGTAGTGCAACTGTGCTTAAGCAAAGTCCAGACTGTTCGATGTGTGTGAGAACCATATGTGTGTGCACTTACTATGGGATGTTGTGGTTTAAAGATCATATCCTCCTCAGCCTCTCTGTGTTGGTCTTCAGGGAGCGGAATCGCTTTCCTGACCTCAACAGAGAGAACAGTCTGTTATTTGGATGGCTGAGGTCCTTCACGATCTTCCTGGCCTTGGTCCAGCACCGCCTGCTGTAGATCGAGTGCAGGTCAGGGAGCTCGGAGCGGATGGTGCGCTCAGCTGATCGAATAACCCTCTGTAGAGCTCGTCTGTCCTGCATGGTGCTGTTCCCGAACCAGGTTATGATGTTCCCTGTCAGGATGCTCTCTATGGTGCACGAGTAGAAGTTCCTGAGCACCCTGGTGGGGAAGCAGGGTGGGGTTTCTTCGGGACAGGAACAATGATGGACTTCTTGAAGCATGTGGGGATCACCGACTGAGATAAAGAGATGTTGAATATCTCAGTGAACACAGGAGCTAGCTGGTATGTGCAGTCTCTGAGGATATGACCTGGGATGCCGTCTGGTCCTGCTGCTTTCCTGGTGTTCACTCTCTTGAAGGCTCTCCTCACGTCATGCTCGGAGATGACGAGCATGTTTCCGGTGCTGGAGGTATCTTCCTGTCTGCAGCCGTTAGCGCCGCTAGCGCTAGCGTCGTTGGAGTCCTTAGCTGCAGCCTCGAAGCGAGCATAGAAAGTGTTCAGCTCGTCTGCCAGAGTCGCGTCCACGTTCATCATTCCGGTTGTTGGTGCTTTATAATCCGTTATTGCCCTCAGTCCCCGCCACAGGCTCCTAGAGTCACTCTGTTGGAGTTTTGACTCTAGTTTCCTCCCGAAGCGCTGCTTCGCCTCTTTTACCGCCTTCCGCACGTGATATGACGCGGCTTTGTACGGGTTCATGTCCCCCGCCGCGAGTCCCGTGTTATAGGCAGTGGTGCGGGATCTCAGAGCTTCGCGGATGGTTTTATCCACCCACGGCTTCTGGTTGGGAAACGTAGTGATAGTCCTTGTCTCCACTGTATCATCCACTAGTTTCCCGATGAATCCCACAACCGCTTCCGTAAACACGTTGACGTCATCGGAGCTGTTTCTGAACATGTCTCCCAGTCTGCGTCGTCGAGTGCATCCTGTAATGCAGCCACCGATTGGTCCGTCCAGCGCGCGACCTTCCTCTGAACCGGAACTTCTTGTTTCAGCCTTTGTTTGTATTTTGGCATGAGGAAGATGGCGGCATGATCGGATTTGCCAAACGGAGGGCGAGATTGTGCATTGTAACCGTGTTTGATCACAGTGTAGCAGTGGTCCAGTGTCCTTTCACCTAGGTTTGTCTGTAGGTTTGGCTCTAGGTTTATCTGTAGGTTTGTCCCTAGGTTTGTCCCTAGGTTTTAATCTAGATCTGTCCGTAGGTTTGGATCTAAGTTTATCTCTAGATTTGTCCCTGGGTTTGAATCTAGGTTTCTCGCTAGGTTCGAATGTAGGTTACTTCCTTAGGTTGTCTGTAGGTTTGTCCCTAGGTTTGGATGCAGGTTTATCTCTAGGTTTGTCCCTAGGTTTAGATCTAGGTTTTTCTGTAGGTTTGGCTCTAAGTTTATCCCTAGGTTTGTCCCTAGGTTTGGATCTAGGTTTGTCCCTAGGTTTGTCTCTAGTTTTGTCCCTAGGTTTGGATCTAGGTCTGTCTGTAGGTCTGGATCTAAGTTTGTCCCTAGGTTTGTCTGTAGGTTTGTCCCTATGTTTGGATCTAAGTTTTACTCTAGGTTTGTCTCTAGGTTTCTTGCTAGGTTTGTCCCTAGATTTGTCCCTAGGTTTGTACATAGGTTTGTTCCTTGGTTTGGATCTAGGTTTGTCCCTAGGCTTGCCTCTAGGTTTGTCTCTAGGTCTGTCCCTAGGTTTGGATCTGGGTTTGTCCCTAGGTTTGGATCTGGGTTTGTCCCTAGGTTTTTCTCTAGATTTCTCGCTAGTTTCGTCCAAAGGTTTGGATGTAGGTTTATCCCTAGGTTTAGATCTAGATTTGTCCCTAGGTTTGTCTCTGGGTTTCTCGCTGGGTTTGTCCCTAGGTTTATCTCTAGGTTTCTCGTTAGGTTTGTCCAAAGGTTTGGATCTAGGTTTGTCCCTAGGTTTGGATCTAGGTTTGTTCCTAGTCGCTTTTTTGAAAAAATAAATAAATAAACCATGACGTTGAGGTGGATAGATCAGTCATCAGGAACAGTGACAAAGTCACTGATTTGGCAACACTGCCTCTTGCTCTGCCACTAAACTACAGATAGCAAGCGCTACGGACTACACCTGAGCGTGAACACGTATGATGTCATCACATATTACGCTGCCTCTGGAAAGCACTGTGAAGCAGGCAGTTTGACCCGAACATGCTCGTTTTTGTGATTTTACAGGAATACAGAAGCAGTCACAGTAAAAAATACCAGGGATCATTCTACAGGACGAGGGCATAGCAGGAGAATATAGGAGGAAGACATATTTAATTTTTATACATGCAATGGTTGTTAAACTTCCTTCCAATCCCTTTAACAAGTTAAACAGACCCTTCACTTCCAATTTTGAACCAAAATATATTCTGATAGCTATATTTGGGTGTGCAGCCTGCGCTCTGCATCGAGGTGAAAACTAATAATTCCTAAAGCTGTGAGAGACAGGGCTGGTGAGAGAAAATCAAACTATGTGTTAAGAATTTTGTGGGCGTTAGAAGAGTTTGTAAAAGATTAGAAAACTTTCAGCAGTTCATCAGTTAGTCTGACATCAACTGTGAGGTTAACATTTTGTCAAAATTAAGAAATCTTCCAAAATCACAAAAACAGCGACTGTGCAAAAACCCTGAAATACATCAAACAAAACTGTAGTTTTTATGGGTAAAGTCCAACTTTCTGTTGAAGCTTTTTGAGATGTGGAGTCTACCAAAAAGGGGCGTGGCTTTTCAGCCCCAAAGCTTCCTATGAGGACATTTTCTCAACTTTTTATCCCCACATGAATGGCTCATGCTGATGCATTACATACATTTTATTTTTTTACTAGTATTATTTCTAAGCTGTGAGGGATGTAAACAAACAAAAATCACAACAGGATCACAAACCACAAACCTGTTGCTAAATCAGGTCAGTTTTTGCCAGAGTTCTGCAGAAACATCCTACAAACAGATTAGCTGCAAAACTAACCAAAAACCCTGCACAGAACTACAGAGTCAGCATTTACTAGTGCAATAGTTTGGCACATCTAGCGTAAAGCATGAAAGATAAATGCTAAATAACTAGCATTTACCTCATCTCACAGGCACCTGTGATTTCATGCTGAGCTACTAATTTAACTTCAGTGGCAAGATGCATAAAGAGACAGGAGGAGGAGGTGTACCAGTCTGGGTGGAGAGGGGAGTGCTGTCACTGCGCATGCAGAGAGAGAGATGTTGAATGTGAGGAAACCAGAGCAACGAGTAGGAAAAATGAGGGGAGCAGTCGGAGACGAGGTGAAAATATTTGGCCAACTAAAAAAGACGGAGAGGTGTACGGGTGGCGGCAGAAGCTGGCTAGGTGCCCGTCCTCGCTCTGCCAATAGCTCCACACACAAACCTTCAGATGTTTGATCCTCACAGCATCACCCCCTCCCATTTCCACACTGAATACAAACTGCTTGGTGGCAGCCGCCCAGCTCCCAGGCACTCACCTGCAGCTCAGATCTGCTTTACTGCTCCCTCTCCTCCTGGTAGCCAAACTGAGCATGCTCCTAATGACAAACCAATAACCTGCTGCAGCTATCAGAGATGCTAATGTAATTTATATATGACTGGCCACTTTATCTTAATTGAAGGAGCTGTGTGTGTGGGGCGAGCGATAGAGAAAGGCAGAGGGGAGATGGATGTGATTGTAAAAAAGAGACAAAAAGAGAGGGGGATGGAGCTAACGATTGGAGAAAAAGAGGAGGTGAACATTTGATGAGGCTGTATTTCTATTAAATAGCCAGAGAATTGTCCCATCGTCTGTTTGTGTGTCCTTCACACAGACATGGTGATGTGGTCCACCCAAATGACTGGCATAATATTAGGAGGGGGGTGAAGTCTGCTGAATACTGATGAAGTGAAACACAAAGCTTCATCCTGGCCTCATTAACCTGAAGAACACTGCTTTTGTTTTCTCCTGCAGCACTCCTAACACCGCTTATCTGAAGAGTTCCCTCACGTCACGCTGTGGCCGAAGTTTGAGGCCCTGACACGTGTTATAGTGACAGCTAAATGTTCCCCCCAAAGGACCGAAGTCAGGAGGTTTAAACGTGTGAAAGACGAATCGTGAAGTCGTTTTAGAACATGGTGGAAAGTGCCAGATTGAGAGAGATGGAGAAAGGAGAAGAGTCAGTTCCCTTGATGAAGCAGATTAAAAAAAAGACAGATCTGTCTCGTTTTTGTACTTGTAACAACCACAAACTCAAGAGAGGTGGTGTTGGCGGATGAGAAGAAGTAGGACGGGAAGGTGTGTGCTCTTTTACTCAGCAAAACGTGGCTCGTCTGTGTTTTGTTAGGCACTGTGCAGAGTGTGTGTGTGTGAGTGAGTGTGTGTGTGTGTCGGCACAGAAGATTTCAATTTCATCTTTAATGGAAACAGCAAATAGATGAACAAATAAAATGTGAAAGAAGAGCAAATCCTCCCAGCAGAGGCCCAGTCAGAAAGGATGACGAGGCTGACACGAAGTAAACATTCAGCTGTTCACAAGTCAGAGCGGAGATGAGAGGGAGGAAGATGAGATGGGGTGGGTGAGAGGAAGAGGAGTAACAAGGCTGGTAAAGATGATCCAGACAGCAGAAGCAGCATTAGAGAAAAGGTTGAAGGAAAGGTGTAGACACAGGACTCAGTCACTCCGGCTAGAAGCAGGTTCTGGTCAGGCCTGATTCACCATGTTCCATTAGACTGTTGGGAGTGCAATGAAGTGTCCTCCAACATGGAGAGGCCTAGGAGTCGCACAAAGTTAGAAAAACCTGCAACTGTCAAAGGCTTAGAACACTTAAAAAATATTTGTAATAATTATTTCTGATCATAATCGGTCCTACACCTATCTCCTGCTTTAGCTTCTGATAGAAAATAGACGATGGAACTCTAGGATTAGAAAATCCTGACAGATCTACTTCACACTGTCACTTAACATTCATGGACTCACCCACCTTGACTCACGATGGGGAAGGCTGTTGTTGGTTTTGAGTCCAGGAAACAGCAGAGAACATCTCAGCTAGTAAAAGCTAACTGTTAGCATTAGCAAATCCTTCAGCAGGGCAGCCAGCTCTTGCATTGAGAGTGAGACACACACATTTGACCATCTTCTCACTCTCTCACACCACACCTCCAATATCTCACGCTGAAACATCCACACACACCCAACCTGCTCTTACGGCTGGTGGACGTATACGAAACGGTCTATGCATGCCCCCCCCACCCCTTTTCACCCTGCACGTTATCATGAAATAGTTCAAAAGTTGGTTGCCCTGCCTTCAGGCTGGAGTTATTTGTGGAGATAAAACTTCTACGTTGGAAGTCAGTGATAGAGTTGCCTTGCTGATATCCAGTCAGAGAAGGTTCCAGATATCAAGAAATACTCCAAATCCTGCCATCTGGCCCTCGGCTGTGATGTGGCTCACTTCTAGTTCCTGGGAATGGTGTACCAGTGTTGTTTGCATTTACAAGGTATTAGCTCCTACCAGATACCACGGCAAATGTATTGATCAAACAAGTGTAACAACAGTTTTTTAAACTTCAAGCTAGAGCTTTAACATTAATCTCAGTGATTGTTGAGTTAGAAACTTCACCAGTTTCATATCTGACACAAACCTCTGCATGGGCGGGCAATGGGGGTCCATGCCCGCCCATGGAGTCAGCTGTGCCCGCCCTGGACCAAAAGCAAAAAACGTTTCCTATTTTTTCACAGGTGTAGCCATACTTTCGTGTTTTTTTGAGTAGTCAACCATGCAATCCAATCAGAGAACAGAGGCAGCATTTTAACCAATCACAGATAGAGGGGGTGGGTCACTCTTAGTCTGGTTTCCAGGCAGTCACCATAGAAGAAGATTTTTATGAACGCTGAACACCGCCACGCTGTGATTCTACCGTTCAACATGAATATAGAAAAATATTTCCTCAAATCCAAAAGGACACGTGACGATGACAGTGCAGACAGGAGGTGGAGTAAGCAAGAAGCACCAAACGGTTTCACGTCTACTGTAAACGTGAGCACCGATTAAGCAGCCACGCTGGAGTTAGCAATCATGCTAAGAGAGCTAGCAACAGCACCCATGGAGAACAAAGAGCAGCGCCGAGCAGCATAACTCTTCTACATGGTATAAACGCCAGTGACCTCATCTGTAAAACAAACACAGAGATTCATCGTAGTAGCATAGCATTACAGCTACGAGGGACAACAGGCCACAACAGTTTAGTGATCTCGGCACAGAAACGCCTCAAAGGCCAGTCCTGCAGAGCTGGCCTTCACGCCTTTTCTCAGGAAAAAAAAAAAAAGATCATTTTGCAGTTCCTGGTATGGAAGTTTTCCCTGGCTGGAGTATTCAGTTCAAGCAGATGCTGCATTCTGCTACCCATGCAGAATGTTTCAGGGACCCAGACCCACTGATGCAACTAACAGTATAACTGGTTTTTGTGACTGGAAACATGCAATAGAATGTGGAAAGGGACTGAACAAACATGCTGCATCCAAAGAACACTTGACTTGTGAAGCCATGTGGAGGGACAAGGAAAGGCGAGCTCACATGAGTAAGGAAATATCAACATTAATTAACACTGAACAACTACAGCGCAACATATACTATATATTATGTGTCTGCAATTACTGATGTTGTGGAGTTCCTTGCTGTGAACCAGCTGCCCTTTAGAGGTGACCACGATGCGTTTAGTAAAATGAACAGCGATGGATGTGGCCCATTTTTGTCTCTATTTGAGTTTTCTTCAAGGAAAGATGCAGAATTAGCAAAGATAACAAAAACTATTCCTCACAACGCCACATACACAAGTCATGATATTCAAAATGACTTAACAGATGCAATGAGTACTTTAGTAAGAGAGCATATAGTGGAAGAAGTTGGTGAACCATTCTACACATTAAAGGCAGATGGAACCAGAGATCCAACAGGGACAGAAAACATCAACATCGTTCTCCGCTGTCCGAATGAACATTGTGAACCAACTGAGCGCCTCCTAACCATAGTCACTGCTGACCAGGGAGATGCAGCTACTTTGACCGACACCATGGTAGGCGAACTGACCACTGCTGGCCTGAACCCAAGGAAAATCATCAGTCAGGTGTATGATGGTGCCTCCCTCATGTCAGGTAAACGTGGGGGTGTACAGAAGCTGCTTGACCTGGACAGAGAGATACCGTATGTCCACTGTTATAACCATCAGCTGCATTTGGTGGTCACCCATGCCCTGTCAGTGGAAAAGGCTGTGATGGACTTTTTCAGTGTGTGCAGCATGCTGTACAAGTTCTGCAGAAGACCAACTGTTGCCATTCTCTACAAAGGAGAGACACTCAAGCGCCTGTTGGACCAACGCTGGAGTGGACATTTTGCAACAGGTATGTTAATTAGTACTGATAAGTTAATAATGATGAGGATGTATGTTTGCAACTATGTACTCTGTGAATGACTCCCCAACCTGAAAATAATTATGATCTATTTTCTTTATTCTGCAGTCCCAGTCATTCTGAAACCATTTGATGACCTATTCACACTGCTCCAAGAGATCGCCAACAACAGAGCATTTGGAGCAGATCTGCGCATCGAAGCAACAGGATTGTGGCAGAGCATGTCTGAGCCAAGCTTTAAGTTCATAGCGGAGATGGTGCACAAGATCCTCGCATATTTTGACCCCCAAACAAGCTTTTGCGGTCTGAAGACGAGGATCTGCTGACAGGTGAAGGAAGAATCTATTTATATTTCATCCTAAGCAGTGCAATAAATGTGTGCAAGCAAAACCACATTTTATATTTATAATGTAATAGTAAGTGGAAAGAGCAGGTCTGTCCAGCCCCTGGGTATGCCCCCCTGGAAAAATGTAATGCCCCCCTGTCGGTTGATTCTGCAGCCGGATCTGCACCCTGCAGTCCTCTGCTGACCAAAAACTGCACTTTATAGTTTTGTAGAGCAGGTAGATGTCCTGGTGGCACTCGTTACCTGCTTTACATTATTGCTATAAGTTAGCTTTTTCAGGTCACCAATCGTCAATAAAAAGCACAAAAAGAAGAAAAAGAAGTTTGCTTTTTCTTTTGGGATCATGGCGGAGCCTGGAAGTAAAAGAAAGTGAGTATTTTTTTAGGACGTGAAGCAAAAAGCTAAAACCAGAGTTAACATTGACGTGGCCTACACTAGTTTGAGGAAGCTAAAGGAGGCTAGAAAAACAGACTGACGGTGACCTGGCTTTGTTGCAACTGGATTTGTAAGTAATAACACAGCAGCAGATGTTTTTACTTTGTGGTTTGTTTTAGTATTAGTTGGCTTGTTGTTAGCACAGTTGCAATTGTGCTTTTGACCAGTAGGGTGGAGGAGCAGCAAATTGCTCACTGTTACTTTAAGTATGATGATTCAGTGCCTCAGAAAAGATGGGAAAAAATTGAGTTTTAGATGATTTTCAGTATTGGTGCCACTTTTTCAGAGGAAGTACATTTGATGTGTTTAAAGAAATTGACAAATTAGGAATAAATGTGCAAAAACGAAGGGTGTGACACAGATCAGAAACCCAAGCTGGAAGCTTTTCAGCATATGTGTAATACTTGTTAATTCCACTTTTCTCTGTTAATCCACTTGACAGTTGGATGAAAACACTGTCAACCCGATGGGAGAACAGAGTGGCGGGGCTCAGAGTGGGAAAGGATGCCACGGCCTGCTGTTCTGCCATGCTGGGACGTGACCACCCACCAGGCCAGTCAAGACTGAGGCCTGCATCATGTCAGACGTTCAGACAGACGCCCAGCTGAGTCATCTGGTCGTCCTGGAGGGACGGCGCAGATGGATGGACGCTGAGCATGCAAATGCACACACAGACACGTATGCGAGAACACGACACCAACACACCCACACTTAAACCCGGCTTCTGAGAAGATTTAAACATTTCAGTGTGACTGTGAACGAGCCAGAACAAAACCAAGACGCTTTCTAACGCAAAGCCTGGAGATTTGAAATGCAAGACTTCTCTTTGTGATACTTTTTCCATTTCACTTACCGTCACATTAACTAACAAGAAGAAGATGAACTTTTTATTACTGGAGCTTCTTTGATAGTCAAATCAAAATACATGTATGCTATGTTAAACCACCGCAATACGGTTTATGGTTACAGTGATCTCCCTAGAGTACCATTAGTAACCATACCTGTTAGTTTACAGTATGATCCTGGTCTAACATAACTGCCAACTGTACAACGCAGGTTGGAGCCAAACTTCCTGTAACCAGGTATACTTTGCATTCTGTGAGGTAGCAGAAAACACAAACATCAGGGGTTGCAAATGAGCCAAAAAAGAACCAAGAGCAGGTGTACCTGGTCATGCTCTGTACTTACATCTGGTAGTCCTGCTTCCAACACATATGACTGACTATCAGCTGGATCATTCTCATGTGGTTCAGAGTGACATATTTTGATGTTTTGGTGCGAAAACACTTTGACGATCCCTCCATGTGTCTAACATCATCTTCTTCTTCAAGGTATGTTTGAGAAAGTCCAGGACATCCCTCCTTTCTGCTCTGCCAGAGAATCCAAAGGTGTTCCCAGGTCGAGATGGTATATAGACCCTCCAGTTAGATCTGGGTCTAATCCAGGGTCGGGTATTGGTGGGGTGTGTCCAGAAATGCTCTAGAAAGATACAACCAGGAGATGTCCTAATTAGGTATGCTCCGGTTAAGGTTTGATGATTTGGGATTTTTCTGGAATCAAGAGACCTGGGCACCATGCAGCCATTGAGTTGACTGTGAACACGTCTGTAGACCAAAGCAATAGAGTCAAATCTGTCAGTTAATGGTACAGGACTAGCCTGGCAAGCTATCTATAGTCTGGTAATGCACCTTTGAAACAATTTAGTTGGAGGACGGAAGGTAGGATTGTTTTTCAAACAGTCTCTGCATGCAATCTGACAACACAAGGACCAATCAGAGCAATGAACAACATGGCAAATTAAATCCTACTGAAACCAGTCAGTGAGGCAGCCTGCCAAACATGCTCAAAGAAGAAGAAAATTAATTATTTTTCTTAATAAAGGACTGAAGTAACTCTGTCTGCTCATGTCTCAAATAAAAGCCCAAGTCTAAATCGTCCATAATTAATGCCAAAGCCATTTCAAACTAGAGCCGTTCCTGAGCCGACACCATCTTTGTAGTTTTTCTCCTTCACAGCTCTGGCCCAATGCTCACCCAACAAATGTAGACCACTGTGGCAAGACAAGAAACTGATCAGGTCAGTGGTAGACCTGCTGAGGCTACAATGGGGCGTGGCTAGACTGCCATGCAGAGCTAAAGCTTTTGCTACAGCTACAGTTTCTAAGCTAACACTAGACAACAATCCCAAACAAAGCTGCAGACTATACGGTTCTGCAGAGACCCAGCACAAGTCCAGACTTTTAACATAACTAAGAACTAAACGAGATATTAAAACAATGGGTCGAACATTCTCCATCATGACATCAGAAAAAAATCAAACAGAAAATGATGAAGTTATCACTTCTACAGGGTGACACCAGCGGGTTTACAAACTATTCACAGCCAGTCGTGGTAATATAAAATGTAAAAGGTGTTTTGGTGAAACAGAATCCAACTTAATAAATGTTATTCTTGTAAAACTTTAGTATCTCTATATTTTAGAACCAGACCACACAGAGACTATGACTGTTCTCCAAATGTGAAACTCTTGGATCAGAAGAATTCAAGCTTAAATTTCTGCCAAATCTCTCTGCTGAACTACTAAAAGCTTCCGATTCAGGGTCTGGATGGTGCATGTATGTGTGTCTTTGCTGCCTGAAGCAGTTGAGCTCTGAGAAACAGCACAGCTTTGAGACAATGACGACCATTTTGGACCTCTTCATCCTTCTAGTCCTCCGGTGTTCCAGGACAACAAAAAACTCTCATTCAAGTTTAAATATCTTATTAAAATCCTGCTGTTTCAAGATAGTGCATCCCAGTGAAGTGCTAAGTGAAGCATCTCTTTCAGTTTAACTCTGGTTTTATCAACCAGCTTCCTAATTAAGTCATTATGGTCCTCGCCTGACGTTGAATAGTGGTTTGATTAAGGTTTTGTTCCATAACAAGATAACATAGACACACATTTCTTATGTGTTCCTTTTAGGGCAGATTGGCTATTTTTTCTTCATCTGCAGACTTTTGTATTATTTAATACTTTTTCAAAGGCACTGAGAGATGACATGTGTTTGAGGACCAGACTTGAAAGTAAGTAAATTAAACCAAATCTGGTAAGTAGTCTGGTTTAGAAATGTAAAACAAGCATTTTCCTCTAATTTTACTCATTATATAGCTTAAACCTGCATCTCTTTGTTCTCCCCTTCACCTGTTGTCACGGTCTTGTAGGTTATTTGGTGATAGTGTTGGAAGCTGAACCTGGCAAAGGTTGGCTTGTTTAAGGTTAAATATCAGAGATTCTTCTTTATAAAAATCTGTTAGGGAGCAGAATTCAGTTGTCTAGGTTTTGAACTGGCAAACCAGCCCCAGACCATCACACTACTGCCACCATGCTTGACAGCTGGGATGATATTCTGTTTGTGAAATGCCGTGTTTTACTCTTGATGTAAAAAAAAAATCCAGCTTTGTCTAGTCAATCCACACAATACCATTTTATTCTTAGAAGTTGAAACATCAAGTAGGAACAAGAAAATGAAAAAACTTTAGGTTTGACCAGCTGTGGTTACAAATACAGACCAGGCGAGAGGCCCAAACAGGAAGTAAATGTCGTGGTGAAGAGAGAGCTGAGTCAGAAGGCGAAGCTCTCGATTTACCGGTCGATCTACGTTCCTACCCTCACCTATGGTCATGAGCTTTGGGTAGTGACCGAAAGAATGAGATCACGGATACAAGCGGCCGAAATGAGTTTTCTCCGAAGAGTGGCTGGGCTCTCCCTTAGAGATAGGGTGAGAAGCTCAGTCATCCGGGAGGGGCTCGGAGTAGACCCGCTGCTCCTCCACACCGAGAGGAGCCAGTTGAGGTAGCTCGGGCATCTGGTCAGGATGCCTCCTGGATGCCTCCCTGGTGAGGTTTTCCGGGCACGTCCAACCGGGAGGAGGCCTAAAGGTAGACCGGGGACATGGTGGAGGGACTATGTCTCTCACCTGGCCAGGGAACGCCTTGGGATTTCCCTGGAGGAGCTGGCCCAAGTGGCTGGGGAGAGGGAAGTCTGGGCCTCTCGCCTTAGGCTACTGCCCCCGCGACCCGACTCCGGATAATAAGGGGATGAAAATGGATGGATGGATGGATGGATGGATGGAAGCATCTCTCAGCAAGAATTGATCTTCAGTCCTGAGATGACCTGTAGCTTTTACATTATACCACATTAGGTAATTTTACAGTTTTTATTCAAAGTAAAGTACAAGTATCGAGCTAAAATCAAGACTACATGCAACCCAGCCATCAGAATTATTACATGGTGGAGAAGTCAGAAGAGATTGGTTGGTCTGCTGAGGTGTTTGAAATATCAGGTGAGAAGCTGTCCTCAAAGGAAAAGGTCTTAAAAGAGATTCTTAAAGGTAGAAAGGCATGTTCCTGCTTTGATAGATATTAGTGGGAAGTTCTTACAAAAACATGACAACAACCTGGGCTGGGAGCGATTTGTGAACAGTAGAAGCAGCAAACCTAATCCCCAGAGAGCAGTCTGGTGGTCTAGAAGGAGTAACTAGGTTAAGATAACTGTGAAGACCCCAAAGTCACTCTGCAGGCAGCATCACTGATCTGACTTGGGAAGCTATGGTGAGCCAAAACACAGTGGAATGAACCTGACAATGAAGCTTTGAGTCGCCAGGATGTGAGATGAAGGAGCTACGGCGTAAATCCAACTGTCTACCAGTGAATCCATGTCTGCTCTAGTCAGAATGCTCTGTGGTCCTTTAGGGAGACCTGTTGTACTCCAGCAAGCTGGTTTAATGGTTTGGGCTTAAGGCACCAAAACAAAGACCTGCAAGGGATGGATTTTAAAAGTGTAACATGGAAATACACTCGGGTAAAATCCCAGTCTTGGTTGTCAATCGTTTTTAGATTGTGTGAATTTTTTTCAAGACCTGGTCTAGAATCTCAGAACATTGCACTCCTAAGATGGAAAAGCTATGTAGCATGCTAGCTAGCTAGGTTTCAGTGCTATGTTGCTGTTGGATGTCATCAAAGGCAAAAGCAGTTGAGCATTTATTCAGTTGTTGACTTCTATTACTGCTACCTCTATGTCTGATTCAAAAATGTGGGTGGAGCTTCACTGAAACAACTGTTTTATTTCCAGATACAAATTCAGGCTGACGAGAATAACTCGTGTTTAAGATAAATGACATCTCAATAGTGCCAACGGCAATATTTTATCATACAATGTGCCTAACTTTGTTCTTAAAGGTTTAAAATAGCATGATGTGGAACCTTTAATAAATGCCTGATTCCTTTCGCAATGAGGGTGAGACACTCACATCTGACCCTCTTCACACACTCTCACGCCCATCTCCAGTTTCTCACGCAGTGTGGATAAACTGATTAGTTCTTTACAGATTGATAAGCTAAAGGCTAGGCTAGGCCAGACTAATGGCAGTTACTCAGAGTAACTTGGACCGATGCAGCGCAGCCCGACCATAGTTTCCAAGGACACAGTTCGGTGTTTCCCCTCTACTTTCTCCCCAATTTTTATTCTCTGCCTCGTTGAGGTAAGGCACGGCTGAGTCAAGCCGGCATCGTGACTTTGGCTGCTGATTGGCTAGGGGGCGGAGTCACTGGTTGCGCCGCAGTTTTCTGCCTTCTGCTTCATTGCCTGCAGCCATTTCCTTGTTCAGAGTCTGACAACACCACAATTTTTGTGCTGAGTTGTTTCTGTGCAGCATACAGATCACTGTACACCGTTTACTTCATGCTATTTTTGTCACAAGTAAAAGTACTCCATCATGGAGACAAAACTACTACTACTACAGTACTGACTGGTAGCAGGTGGCACTATCTTTGATATCAGTCAAATATATATGACTATATTGAATTTTGCTAACATAATAATAATAGGACTTAGTCTGAAGTGTTCCCATCACAAATACCCATTAGCATGACCGAAAGGCTACATCCCCATCGCAGAAACATTAGAGACTCAGAGCTCTTAGGTGAATATAAAACGTTGGGGTAGGTCTGAGTGTGGGGAAAGTGTTGGAAAGAGGTCCCCCCTTAGACGTCTAACCTTAAGGGCAATGTAAGGCAGTTACACCTCACATAAGAGCACTCACGAAGCCACCTCCATCAAGGCCAGCCTGCAGTTTACATTTTTAATGAAAGTGATCCAGCTCTGCTTAAAAAACCTTCTCCCTTTGCTCAGCTCACCACTGAGTTCTGTGACATTTAAACTGTGGATATATTTTCGATAAACAGACCAAGAACACAACCTGGTGCTGCAAGTTTAAAGATGTTAACCAACTTGATCTCCCGCCTCTACTTCAAATTAGGGACTCAAGGTATTGTTCGTTCATTAACCTCCATTAAAATGTAAAACTTGCATGTATTATCTAAGTTCCCTTCATACTTCATACAATTGCTGGTTGTGGTTTTTAGCATTAAAATAATTTAGCTTTTACCCTTGTAGTAAATTTACAGTGTAGAATAATAATTTACTAGGCTTTTAAGACACATGGAAAAAGGCAAATGTGCAAAAAATGTATTAAATATATTAGGCCTTATTTATTATAGGCTTTTTATTTTTAATCCCCCACTTGAGAACCCAAATTTATATTTAATATCACATCCCACACGTTAATAAAGAAATATTTTCCATGTAAAACAAAATTTTTCCTCTCCAAAATGCCCCTGACTCTGTTGTAGCTTTCAGACATTTCACAAAAAAAGAGTGTCAAGGATTTTTATCAACAACCCAGTGCCTGCAACCAGAGAAATATAAACAAATGACAGACAAGTATCCAGATTGCAATGAGGAGGCAGAAGCTACAAGGCTACTGCCCCGAGCTCATGAATTCCCAGTTTATTTATAAAATGAGATAAGAAAATCTGTGTGTGTGGGAATGTCTGTGTGAGTGTGAGTGTGGGTGTGTCTGAATAAATGAGCATGCATTTAGGAATAGAGAAATACATATTACATTCAGGTGATTGAATCAATGATCAAGAAATAATAATCATAAAATTTCCATAACAGAGAATTTTTACACTTTTTCAAAGGAATTCACACACTGTGTAAATGTGTGGGTTGATGAAAATTGGTGAAAACCAAATTAAAAAGAACCATAAAGTCAAATGCTCGTGCCACGGATCAATTTTTAAAAGAAGCATAAAACAATGCAAAACGCATTCATGCAATGGTAGAAATCAGACAAATTCCACTGATGAGGGAGTTTTATCCACGTGTGTGAAAATGCTGAGGCAGGCTGCTCCGTATGGACACACTGAGCTGTGTTGACTCTGCAACTATTTACATCCAGATCCATATAGCTGTAATGTGTACTGGAGGTGCTGATTCTGATTTCTAATGTTTGCAAGGATTAGACTGGACTTCGGAGGTCACAGGGACAAGGTATTACTCTTTCAGAGACTAGAACTCTAGACAGAAGCAGAAGTAAAGGGATTTAGCCTTGCAGGTTGGTCTAGCCACGGTCCATTTGAACAGTCTTATGTCATGCTAAGAGCAGTTACTGCGACTGAGAAATAAAACAAAGATGTTGTCGACTCGAACAGAGGAGCAGGAAACAGTTTACTGTTACATTAACTCATTCACTGCCACTGACGACTAAAGTCGTCATTTTAAATCCAACCGTTCACTGCCAATGATGACTAAAGTGGTCATTTGCATTTTTTTTACTGTGTGGGTGTCGGAACGAGCCCCCCGCGCCATGAGAACAAACATCTCGGCTTTAAAGCCGATCTTCATCCACACGTCACACGTCACGTGACGAGATTTTTTTTACAGCAGTGGCCCAAAACAAAGTGAGGTGCGAATCGGAAAAGCTTCTGCCGATCACAATTCAACAACGGATTAGGAAAGAACGGATAAATCTCGAAACGCGCGGATTCTTCCTGATGTAAGGAGGTGAGTCTCTTCTCTGTTTTGGTTGTTTTGGCATTGACGTCATCCGAGCGCGCAATGTTCTGTGTAGCAATGGGTACCGAATTTGGCACTTTTTAAGGTACCGACCGAATTCCATAGTACCGACTGAGCAGCGATTCACGTCATTTGAAACAGTGCCTCTTTTCGGTACCTGTCTTTCCTAACGAGAACTTGCCTAGACAGCTGCGCACGCGCAAGAGCGTTATGTCGTCAGTCGCTGCGAGCCAGTTGTAAACAGAGCAGCATGGGTAGAAAGAACGCAGGCTAAAGCTTGGGTCCACTTCACTAAATGTGATGGGTAAATGGGTGATGATGAAACCAGCGACGACGATCTAAGTGAGACATCCTCATCTTAATCTGCTCAAGTAGGTAAATAAAATGTCTAAGATAACGTTAGCTTGATATGTTCGCTTCCATTTAGCTAATGGTGCATTCGCTTTTTCCTCGGAACTCCTAATTTCCGACTAGAAGAACATGAACGCGCTCTAAAGTTTGTCTTCACTTTACTAAATGCGACGGGTGATTGGGTGAAGATGAAACCAGTGACAACGATCTAAGTGTGAGGCATCATCGTTTTAATCTGCTCCAGCAGTTAAATAAACTGTTTAAGATAACGTTAGCTTGATAAATTAGCTTCCATTGCCACCATTGTTATCAGCTAATGGTGCGTTCGCTTTCTTGGAAATTCTAACTTCCCAGTAGGAAAAATCAATTGAAAAAGGACGGCAAAAGGAATGAAGATACACAGTAAATTTAGTTCACAGTAAAGATGTTTGCTTCAGTTTAATTATCAGCTTATAAAACTACAAGGAAGATGTTAAAATACAAACAGTTGTTTGTTATGTATCGTGATATTTATCAAATATTGTTATATATTGAGAAAAAAATATATTTAATTATAAAAGAGAATTAAAATATTTAACACTCAAAAGTATCGAAAATTGGTACTGTTAAGTACCGGTATCGATTCCTAGGTACCGGGAATTAGTACCGAATCGATTCAAATGTCAAAGGTACCCATCCCTAGTTCTGTGACTCTTAAAAAAACTGTAAAAATGGTGAGAAACGCCGGCAGCAAAGGGCTTAACCGATCAGTAAACGGCTGGCAGCGAATGAGTTAAAGCAGAGAAGCTAAGGGCCTTGATGATCAGTTCTGTGTGCAGTCAGGTCATTGTGGTTGGTTTAAAGTATTGAGACGATTCAGAAGATAAGATCAGTCAATGTATAAGTAAAAAGGTGTTTTAAATTTAAATTTTACTTAAAAAAAAGGTGGTCACAGAGGTCACCAACTCAGAATTTTGGGATGTGAAAGAAAAGTCTGCAAATTATTAGAGCCTCATGAACTATTCTGGTTCTGTTTTCACGTACATATGCCTCAACCTTGCTTCAGCTATGAGATTGTGATGTATTATTTTCTTATAAATCTCCAGATTTGATCAAACAAACACAATTTGACCTGATTTTCTGTTGAATCACAAATCCTAAAACGATATATACAGAGGTTGTTTTGCGCCTCAGTCTGCCATGTAAAAAACATGTGAAAGGGAACAAACAAATACAATATTCATATTTCCTGTCAACAGCAGTCGTAGGAGCTGAATAATCTCAGCAGCTCTCTTAACCTTAAAAAATTGAAGTTGTGTTTACAAGCATGACTTCTAAAAATTTAAAATGCTAAAAAAGTTAGTCTTAAGAAAAATTAAGGGTTTAGGAGAGAAGGGTACCCAGAAAAAGTGTTATTTAATAAAAAGAGCATATAGAAGTTTTCTCCACGTTAAAACGTTCCTTGTTAGTATTGGGACAATACTACAAATAGAATGGCAGAAATATGGAATAGGGAGCCTGACTCCTCCCCTTCCCTGAACAAAAAGAGAAAAGGAATGGAAGTGAACAGTACTATGAACTATTTTCTGGTCTGCTTTGCCTTAAGTCCTGAATCACACATACCTACTTCAGTTTAAATAAAAAATAATTATGTGTGTTCGGGCTTTCTGTCTCAAAATTAAAGATCTATTGGCTTGTAAACATTTATAATTAAAACAACAGCAAATCAACATTTTATCCACGTTTACTGCTCCTTCTGTCGTCCTGACAGAAGGATGAGAAGTTCGCTAAACTCACGGACATTTTTCTCCTCCTCTTCGCCGTGTCAGGTTCAATGACGTCAATTCGGTGAGATGAGGATTTGTAGTCCACTACGTCTTTTCACACAAAAACTAAAACAACTTCTGCCCCCGTTCAAAAATAAGCACTTTCTTAGCATCGAAATGTGAACACAGGCCTTGATGTTATACTTGATGTTTCTCTCCACTGCCAGGATTAAAGCCTTGAAAAACACACTGCTGCACTTCTGGAACGATGCCGGGAGTAAGTAAGCCGTTAGGTCACTTGTATGGATGTAATCAACATAGATATGAAATCATATTGCTGCATTAGTCTTAGGAAAATGACTGGACGTTTTACACTAAAGCTGTGTGTGACTTCCTGTCTAGCCCTATGTCAACTACGAACATGGATATGTCCATGAAGTGGCTCATGGCAAAAACGGAACCTGATCCTATCTTTAGAGGAGCAGCAAGCCGCTTCTGGAACGTGCCTGAGAAGTTCTGCACCGCTGTCGGTTTGGATCAATCCCATAGACTATAATGGATTCTATTAGAAGCGGCGATATTCCGTGCTGCTGATGCCGCCACTGGGAAGTCTGGGTTATATAAAGGGCGCAAATAGAAATGGCTGAAAAGAGATTCCTCAATGAGATTGACAGCCTCAGAGATGAAGCTAAAAGTTCAGAGTAGAGCTGCTGGTTCCTTGCATCAAAAGGCGCCCACTGAGGTGGCTTGAGCATCTGATTTGAATGCTTCCTGCTTGCCTTCCTCTGGAGGTTTTCCAGGCTCTCCCCACTAGGAGGAGACCCCAGTAAGAGCAAAAACTTGCTGCAGTAAATGAATATTCTCTTTTCCCTGAATACCTACGGCTCCCCCAGACGGAGCTCGGTAGAGGGATCTCTAGGCTTCCCTCCTAGACTTGTTACCCCGGCAACCCAATCAGACGAGTGTAAGTGAATGGATGGTAACTCACTCTAGTCTCGACTCAGCTATGATTAGCTCACTCATCCTTTTGTTCACAACTTCTCTGTTTCCATACGCTAAAGTTGTTCAATGATCTACAGCAGGTAAGATAGTGATGAGTACATTTTATACAAACCTATTTTTAAAGGGCTAATATAGCTTAAATCTATTGATTTATATTTAAGTAAAATTTTGTGAAATGACCACAAAAGTTGATTTCATTTGGATTAGAAAGAAAAATCTATGACTTAAAAATAAAAGAAAGAAAAATGTAGCTTGTGAAGCCTACGAAAACTGCTCGGTCTGAAAAGAGACATCCAATCAGTTTACATTTTCAGGTTATCACATAATGTGCAAAAATAGAGAACTTCTTAAAGTGACAGTGTTTTTTATTCTTTGCTAACTTTGTGTTTCATTAAAACTCAGTGTTTTAACACTTTCTCTTGTTTTAGTGTCGATAATCTATTGGTTCTGTTCCAATGTTCGGTGGCACCCCAGAAACGTTTCAGGGGCCCATTTGGGGTGGGCCCCCAAATGAATCCTTGCGGTAACTCTGGGACATTTTAGCCTGTAATGATGCAATAAATGCTCAAGTATTAATTTTCATTAAAAAATCAACATTAATATGACTTCTTAAAGAACATTGGTGTTCCCTGGGTGTGGACAGTGGGGTGGCCAGCAATTTTCCAGGGGTGGCCTTCCGTGGCAACCCCTTGGGGGCGCCACTGCAAATGTTTCTAAGTCAAAAGCGCTAAAATTTCCCAGTAATTCTAGAAAAGATCTGTGCTGAGAATTACTGATCACCCCATCAGGAAATGTTTTGCATGTTCTATTTGGGCTACAAATCCTTTACCACCATGTCACGGTGTGATAATGAAAGCCTTGATGAGACACTGTAAACACGGATTAGGATCTGGGAGCTCCTTCCCCTCTCTCTCTTCTTATTTTGTCCATTTGTGGTTCAGGTCTGCAGCTATCACTGATCCAGCCCTGAGAGCTTCGATTTGCACAGCGTTACTCACTCGTGAAAAAATGTAAATCCCAGAGGAAAAGCTCTTGAACAAAAACTAAAAATATGTTTTCAGCGCTGGTGTGCTGAAAGGGTCACGGTGCAGTCTGAGATGGTGTTAAAGCGCTGAACCGGTTTCTGGCATGTTGGGGAGAACTGAACCAGTCGCCACAGAGCGTAGACACAATAATGATCCTTCTGAGGTTAATATTAATGTCCTGAAGCACAACTACTCACACAAATATCTGCCTTCTTCGTTATTTTTTTCCTACTCAAGAAAAACAAAGTCTACTTCTGACAACATCATCAATTTTCTGTGATTTATTCGCTCCTCCTCACCAAGCTGATACTGCTTTATCAGAACCAGCCTGTTCGGATCGCTGAGCACAAAGTTGAATTAATATGTTGTGATCTGTGCGAGCTTGTCTCTTTAATGCAGGTTAAAGTCCAATAAGATGGGGAAGGACATGACTCACGTGTCAGTCTGGATTTATTCCCAGCAGAGGCTCGGGTGGGAACGTTCTCTTTGATCTGTATTACTGCCCCGACTCACAGGGGAGTGGGAGGTCTTCTTCGCTATGCTTTCAATGGAATCCAAGTATTGTGTGCACGTTCTTGTCCTTGTGTTTTCTGAGCTGTTGGACAAATGGCTGCCCAGGATCACGCCGTATGCAAGGTGCCACTCCGTCTTCACAGGATACTCAATGTGACTCAGACCTTGGAACTGAAGGAAAACTCAGGCACCACACAGGGAGGGTAGATGACTTCACTCGGCCCCAAGTATGAAATCCATCCCTTTGTATTTTTTTCTGCATGTATGCATCTGAGAAGCAATAAAGCTGGGGAAACTTCTCTGCCTGATGTAAATGTCAAAGGAAAAATAAAATATACATCCGTCTGTGAGCCCTTATTGCTTATTGTTGTTGTGCATAACTTTCCCCACAGCGTGTGCATGATAATATGTCAGCATGACTAACTTCATATCTGCCTTTCAAAATACGACACTGAGCATGTCTGGGATTGTCTGTTTATGCAGTCATCTCGTAAACTTGGACTCAAACCAGCTAATATCTTCTTGGACGCATTTTCTAGAAATCCTTTCTTTGTTTTGGCATCTTGTAATTTCATAAAATGCAAAATTAAACAACGAAATACGAGTCAATTCAGCGTGTATTTACTTTTGTTTTAAATGTAAGGACACATGTCAAATCTAATAAAACTGTGCAGTAAACATAGGGGCTTGTGGATGGTTATGTAGACGCTCCAGAAACAATAAAAAACTTGGTTTATTATGTTAATATTAATAATAATTGTGATGTTGTTGCTGCACTGCTTATACTGCAGTTAGAGCTTCATTAACACAAGCAGTTCACATATAAACCCCCTATCCACCCTCCTCACCATCATGCCAGGTGGTCCACAGGAAAGATGGTGCAACTCCAAAGTGTGACTTTTTTAAATGAAACTCTGGATTAGATTGGTTTCTTTTGCAGGAGATGAAATCTCAGACCCCCTTTTTTGTTTAATGTTGAATTTTCTCTTCGGACAGATGGTTTAGTTCACTCCTGTCTGGAAAAATGTACCATTTATGTACCAAATACCAGCATTCCTTTCCCAAAACAAGTGTTCCTGAACTAAAATCAGGATATTCTTACCTTGAAGAATGGTCTTTTTTGAACGGCAAGTGTTTCAACAACCTCACCCCCACCCCAGTGTTATGACAATATTGAAAGATACCCCAGCTTATATGGATACATTAGATTTGTTGAAAAACATCCCAACTGCTGTTCATAGATCCTTAAATAACTTCATGAAGAAATCCAGATTAGTTATGACCAGACTGTTACAGAACGAGCTGATCTGAGTGGAGCCACTTTAAAAGTGGGATACGGCCCTCTTGGATAGTATTTTAGCAGAAAACACTAACAAATTACCAGAAATTAGTGATGCACCGATATGAAATGTTTGGGCCGATATCGATATCCGATATTAAGGGATTTTTCAGGGTTCATTTCAAGATCCTGGTTCTGGTCTATAGGGCCTTACATGGACAAGCACCATCTCACATTGGTGATCTTCTTAGTCCCTACACCCCCAGCAGGTCCCTGAGGTCCAGTGACCAAAGCCTACTGGTTGTGCAGCACCAGGCTAAAGACCAAAGGTGACAGATCATTTGCTGCTGTGGCCCCCAGACTCTGGAACTCTCTCCCCCTGAGCCTGAGATCAGTGGACTCAGTGGTCTCCTTTAAAAAGCAGCTGAAGACTCACTTGTTCAAGCTGGTTTTTGTATGACCTTCTTCATCCCCTCGCTCTTTATTCTGCTCTCCCCACCTATTCCACCTTCCTCAGGATCCACTGATTTCCCTCTTTCCTATTCACTCTCTCTCTTTCTTAACATTTTTTTAAATCACAACTGTCTATTTTTGCTCATTTTGAATATATTTTTAAACATTTTCTAAATGCTTTTTTATACTTTTACATTTTTTGTTTTTGTGAAATGCCTCGTGATTTTTATCTTGAGAGGCGCTATAGAAATGATATTTTCTTCTTCTTCTTCTTCTTAATATCACGGTTATGGCCGATAGCCATATTTGCCGATGCAGATATACTGATATTAATGCTTCTAAAATCAGCTTTGTGTAGAATGAATATGATTAAAGCTGAATTTACGTAATTATGTGCATACACCACACACATTTACACTTCTGAGATGATTACAATCACTGTCACATGACTAAACAAATACACATCACACCCCCCACCCTCTGAAACAGACAAACAAATAGAAACAAGAAAAATATCGGTTGTTAATATCGGCCCAGTTTTATTTATCGGACCGATACGATACGTCAAAAATGATTAACATCAGCCGATACCGATGCTGATATATCATGCATGCCTACCAGAAATAATCATGTATATGATATTTTACCCTTTGTAATGGTTCCAAATTCCCATCAAACCACTTCCAGCCTTAAAGCATGCAGATGGAGTCGCGGTATTAGTACATTCACTGACAACCTGCCATATCCACTCCTGTACATGTCTACTGCTCCTTTGTGGAGAAACTACAGGTGGCAAGGAACAACTACTGTTATCTGAATCATTGCTTTACCTCCACAGGATGTTAAGACTTAAACTTCTGAACCTTGACTAATAATCATGCACATTCAGTGCTTAAAGTGTTTGAAAACGGCAAAGAAACAAGATGGCTAAAATGCATTAAGTCCTCCTATAGGTAAAATTAGCTGTAAAAAGTAGCATTAAAGAGATGATCTACCACAATGGTTCAAAAGTAAGATTTCCATTCATTTTCTTTGAATGCTTCTTGCCTCATTGAGCGCGTTTACATACAGCCAGTAACCCTTTTAAAACCCGAATATTCACAATATAACCCGGTTCCGCACGGCCTTGTAAACACCGCCAAAAACCCGGATATGCTCACTACACCTGGGGTAACCCTTTTCTAACCCGAATGTTTGGTCGTGTAAACGCATATCGGGATATCCCCATCAAAGCGTGTGTTCTGCGCATGCTCTGTTCGCAAGGAATCTTGGTCTTTTGAGTAGCGAGACGTCTTGTACGCGCCAGAACACCGGAAGTAAACAACAAGTTGGGAGCAACATGGCGAGTCACGGTAAGAGCCGCTGGTGGGTCAATACCAGCATTAAAGTGCAAACAAACGCTGTCGCTATCTCTTCCAAACTGGGAAACATGTTGTTGTTTTCACGGATACCGGAACAAGAAGAACCGGAAATGACGCATATTGCGTCTTGACGTAGTCCATACGTCCTGACGCTACCCCAACGTCCGCATTTAAATCGGGTTATGCAAGTTAGGGGTAACTCTTTCTATTTATGCTTGTAGACGGGTTATTCTGATCAACTCAGAAACCCGAATACCGACCTTAACCCGATCATAACCCGGATATTGGCTGCATGTAAACGTAGTCATTGAGGATAGAGGTTAGCAGAATTCCTTAGAGAAATGAACATATTCACCCCACAGGTGAAGATTTCAATCTGGTAGAACAGCAGGAAAAAGGGCACCTACAGCAAACTCGCCAGAAGGTGTAAGGCCCAATCTGCCACACACGGATAGTGTTAAGGAATGACCTGCAAGGTGACAATGGGAAGCCTAGCTCTTCATGCCAAAAAAAAAAAAAAAATTGGCCTCCAAGACTAAGAAATGTCAGTGAGTGCTACTACAGGAGGGTACTGGTGTTACTGAGATGAAGCAATCATTCTAAAACAGCCAGCGAGCAATGATCACATGTCCCTAACTCTACCAGAAAAGATTATGCAGACACTTACTCAAGTCAGCAGGGATAGCTAATAAAATGCTACTTTTCCTGGAAAGAGCAGCTCTCGTTATACCCAACACCACCCAGAAGAACCCAGAGCAGGACAGGAAGCTGCCATTCAATTGGGTTCATCTAAATCAAAGACCCAAGGAACCAACAGGCCAACCATTGAAAAGGGACCAAAACACAAACCTTTTTTGTTGATAACTTGCCCTTGGAGCGATCATTATGGTGACTTCAGAATGTGAAGGTGGTCTCGAAACTTGCGAAACCAACCTACTGCATGCTTATGGTATGGATGGAGGCAGGAATGGTCACTAGGAATAACAAATACTTTCCCACAGTTAAACAGCTTTGTTTTCTTTATTTCCTTATTGTCACTCCTTATGGAGTCACAATAAACCTGAAGTCAACCCGCACCCTTTTTTATTTCTTGCAAGTTATTGTCATGCTGCACATGAGACGGGAGTTCAGTACTTTAGAATGGAGTACCTCATATTTTGTAATTCAACCTCTGCTTTGATTTAAGGTGAACATTTCATATCCAGACAACATTAACATATTCAACACTTTTCCTTTAGCAAAATGGCACAATCCCACCAAGATTTAATGTGCTGCCTTCTCCCGTTCCTCCCTACTTCCCTCCTCACAAATCTATCATCATAAAGTGTTCCGGAATCTTTTGTTTTTCCTCTTCACACTGCTGGACCTTGTTCCTACGGAGAGTCGTTTTGCTCTCACTCAAAATTTCAGATCCATGCCATAATCTCCAGATTTGATGGTTTTCAAGGGGATCAGGCCGTGTGTAGACTAAGCCCTTGAAAGGAATTTTCTTGGTTGGAAGTTTAGATCTGTTTTACAGATTATCTCGTGCTCCACGTTTGTGTATTTAGAAACACAGATACACTGCCAGGCTTCAGACCCCGGGCTCTTTAGATCCTGACGTTGTCTTGATGTTGGCCAAATCTTAAATCCTTGGAGAGGAGCAAAGTGGCAATCCCTGCCAATGAGTATTAAGTTTTTCATTAAGCACGCTCAACCTGCCGTGGCTCCAGTGGCCCCCTGGCAGCTCATCGCAAAGCTTTTATAATTATTTCTGAACTTCAACCAGTATAAGGAAGTACCACAGCGAGTTTCAGTATGCGTTTATGTTTCTGTCACCCCTGATAACTTTCACACCCAAAGACTTATCTCTTATTGCTCCCTGATGAACCGTTAAATGAGTGCAGATGAAAAGCCAAACATATTAACATCCTTACATTGAAACGCACCTTCTTGCATTGACAGGCACACACAAACAAGATGTCCCTGTGAGTGCCGGGCTAAAATATCACCACCTGAATCCATCTTTCAGTTTTACGACCTTTGTTGGGTCGGACAGCGGATTCACCCCCAAACAGTCCATGCATCACGGGTGGGACAGCAGCCGAACGGCCTCCTACTGCTGCTCCAACATTGGGCCAAAAATGCAAGTGATAGAGTAATGGCAGACATACACATACTGAAGGGTGTGAGAGTGAACGACTTGGCAAGAGATGATTAGAAAAGAAGAGATAGAGGGAATGTGAATTAGCGTGGGAAAATGAATGGAAACATTATGTGAAGCAGAGTAATAGAGGAAAAGGTAAAAGGAGAGCGAACTCTGGCACATTTTTTCTCCCAGAAGTTGCAGCTTCTCTTACAAGAGAAAGTTCCAAATCTATAACCTACTTAGTCTCTTCTGCAGATGTATTATCTCATGGAGTTACATTTATTTCCTGTCTGAGCATTTCTATACGTCTTGTAGTCCCAAGGTGATGACTAAGACGATAAATACCTAACGTGATGTGCTTTAAACACAACTGATTGTGATTCTTACCAAGCGATCTTTCCTTGGCTCCGGTTTTATTATGCCATTGTTTTTGTTTGGTGTATTGAAACCAATATTCCTCATTAGGCCCACGTCGTCACAATAAACGAGCCTTAATCAAGTCATCCACCTTGTTTGCCGAACACCAGGCACAGACACTGCCTCTCTCCCGTACACAGCTTTGTTTCCTTTTTCTTACAAATGACACACCAGCAATGCATTTCCAGTAGCCTAGAAACGTCTACTTTTTATGGGGAATTTGACACAACCTGTGAGGAAGTCCTTGCAATGTATTTATAGCAAGTTAATTACAGTTGTAAATAGATCTGAAAGCGACTAAATGTGCATTCTGCGGCAGCAGACATTCGCGATCTGGTGAATCAAAGTGATCCTAAAACAGACCCATATCATCAGGTTACAGCAGCCTTATAATCCTATTACTGACACCCACACACAGCTACTGATACCAGCCTTCATTGCTTGCTGGGCGACTTTTAATTAGTGATGTAAAACAAGCTAAATCAGGTCTGATGCCTAAAATTGGACCTCTGACCTTCTAAGTCTCCCATCAGTGTCCTCAGATAGAAACAGAACAACCATCATCTAATTAATGGATCTTGAGATTCAAGAAGCCTAAACGGCTGACAGTATAACAGAGCCATTCAGGGTGCGGGAGCCCAGGATCCGTAACAAGGTCTGACAGTTAACCTTGATATTGTCAGAAATAGCTCAGTACGTTAAAGAGGACAGTTTGGAGACAGGATGTCGGCTAACTCTGAGAAGACTTGTCCATCTGTGGAGACTGTTGGGAACAATGCTATGATAAGTGTATCAATGCAATAGCAACACAAGGATCAGTGGTTTTACTCTATGCAGAGACAATTTTAAACTCATCTTTGTCTGATTTCCAGTAAATCTCCTGGTTCTTTGGTTTTGCTTTCTAAAATGATAATGAGTTTGTCAGAATACAAGTCGACTGAAATGAATGATATCCAAGTGCCAAAAAGCCTTTAAATTAGCGATGCTCAATTTAGGCAGTTTTACCAATATTGTCAAACTTTTCTTTTCTGATTCCAATATGAGATCTGTCATATTTTAGCATTTTGAGAGAGAGGAGATGAAGCCGAAGAGTTAGATGGGTAATATGTGTATAGTATGTAGAAGTTGGGGGACTAAAGGAGTAAAAGCTGATTCCGGTCATTTCCGATATTACATCTTAAGGCCAATATCAGCAAATAATATCACAAATACCTAATTAAAATTCATACGTTCATCTAAAAGTATTTCTATGGAACAGTGAAATGACAGGTTTCCTGAATCACCAACCAAACTAACTAGTCTTTAAACGTCTCAGAAAATTGTGAGAAAGCCCTGAAAGTGTCTTTGACCTTGTCACCCTGGTAGAACAGCAGATCTCTGAAAAATGATTTGATCTTATTTATTAAAGACATGGCGATCATACCTTTCACTCCATTAACAAATTCAGGAGACAATGCAGCCCACCTCTGGAATAAAACAAAAACCTCAAACGTGTCACCGGAGTGTAACATTAGCATCCACTTAACCTCAGCCAGGAGCTTGTTCTGGGGCTCTGAGCATTTGCAGCATGCATGGCTAGCTAGATCTGCACTGACTAACATGCATCGAGACGCTCACATGCTGACAGTCTCCCTTCACTCACTGCACGGAAGTTTAATGCCCAGATGAGTGTGTGTGTGGAGCTTAAACATCACACTCTGCCTGATGTCACTCGCAATGAGCAGCTACAGTATATTGTCTTTGTGAGAGTAGTGTGTTAGTACACAAGTGTGTGTGTGTGTGTGAAGTCTGGATGCTGATAGAGAGAGAGAGAGAGAGAGAGAGAGAGAGAGAGAGAGAGAGAGAGAGAGAGAGAGAGAGAGAGAGAGAGAGAGAGAGAGACAGCCGACACACGACACTGGATAGCTGAAAACAGAATCAGACTAAAAAATAAGAGGAGTAACGGTTAAAAAGCTGACAGCAGTTATTAGTCTAATGAGAATCAGTGTGGCTAGAACATCTAGGAGAACGTCTACAAATTCTGTGGTGTCTGAGATAACAAGGACATCTGCAGGAAGTCAAGTCAATTCAGACAGACAAATAAAAATATGTAAATAGAAGGAAAAGAAACAAACAGCTCAAAAACAAATGAGAGGTGGCAGCAGTAAACAACAGGTGTTGTTTTCTAGAGCAGGATGTCTTTCAGACTTCAGTAGATGCGTGTCAGACATGATGGTTGTCAAAAATGTACTTTTTTAAAAACAAAAACACAAAAACTATTGATAGATGAGTCCCAGATCTCACATAATTGTAGAGCACAGTACGTCCCTGATTCTGAAATCAAATGCACTCTTATTCTCTAGATCAGGAAAAGTAAACTGTTAAAGCTCACGCAGCAGCTGCTGCTGCTGTGAGGATATCGTAAAACGATTCTGAGTACTGAATTGTATCAGCTAGGGATGAGCTGGAAACTCGCTTCAGACGAGTATCCGGTACGGACAAAGCATTTTTGACGAGTACGAGCATGAAACGAGTAAAACTCGTAAATATCTGTAATCGTGCTGAAGGAAAATCCTCATTGGGTAACTGACTGTCTTCACGCTCTGTGATTGGCCAGTCACATAGAGCGCCCGCCCCTCCCTACACACAAAACTCTGCAGCCGGGAGCTCAGTCCGTCCGGCCCATCCACGCACACACAGACAGTCCCTATGTTTTCTTCAGTCAGCTTCTTTTTAAAGTAACTTTTTTTTCATAACGTACGTGGTGCATTTGACAAGACAGAGCTGAAAACGGCTCGTGCTGCGTCAGTCACTGCCTCCGCTCCGGTCGGTTTTTTTTTCCCTCTCTCTCTCTCCTCTTCCTCAGGATCCACTCCCTCTTTCCTATTCACTCTCTCTTTTTCTTTACTATTTTTAATCACAATAGTCTATTTTTTGCTCATTTAAAATATATTTTAATCATTTTCTAAATTATTTTTTCTATTTTGCATGTTTTGTTTTTGTGAAGCGCCCCGTGATTTTCATCTTGAGAGGCGCTATAGAAAAGATCTTTTCATCTCTCTCTCTTAATTCATGCAATTAAATATTAATGTTCTGATTTTATTGAAAAACTTGTTCTGTAATAGTTCCTTTACTATTGTGATCAAAAACATTTAATCTAAACTCTGAGGCTGCTCTGTAAACAGTTTTCAAATAAACAATACACATAGCAACTTCTGATCAGACTTAAAATAACGTATTGATGTAAACCACACCCACTTCCGGTTAAACTACACTCACTTCCGGGTTAGGCCACGCCCACTCCGAGTACAGACACAGATACAGATAATTTAGATGGTTGAACAGATACAGATAGTGGTGTACTCGCTCATCCCTAGTATCAGCATTAGATTTAAGAGGCAAGTTAGTTTGCTAGTCAGAAGCACAAAGGTGTGTGTTAACAGGATACCGGAGATCGCCAATCACCAATGACCATCACCTGTTGATTATCTGGGAAGAGTTTATAAGGAAACTCCAAACAACGTTCTAGATTATTTTCAAGTGGAAAATATTTAAGCCAGCGTGTCACTGAGCCAGCACTGCTGGCAAGATGCTACAAACAATTTTTCCAAGGGTGCTTTCCAAATGTCTTGAATTTCTTGTAAACGCTCTTACCTTCATCACGAGTCCCAGTCCCTCACCCTTGTTAGTGAGAGTCTGTGAGGCATTTAACTCTCGAATTATTCAGAAGTTCTCACGAGCATCTGCAACCCTTCTCAAGAGAAGTGTGGGAAACGTGGAACAACATCAGGAGAGGGTGGTGACCTATGAAACAAAGTGACATGGAGGCATTCAGAGCAGGAGACAAAATGGCAAATAAAGGACACACTTTTTGAAAGAATCGCTACGTAAAAGTGTGTGAGTGGCATGTTGATGGTCACGTTTCAACGTGCAAAAGACCAACGTTGATGTGTTTGCAAATAACACACAGCTTCATATATGGAGAAAACCAAACAGCTTTTACCAGCTATCAGCACGAGGGTGGAGGGCTGATGGTTTGGGCTCCCCGAGTCAACCATTAACTCTCCTGTGAACTCGTATTTCAACAGATCTACCGCAAATGTTTGTCTGACATCACCATGCAGACCAAACTGCATCATAAAAAACAACAATGATCCCAAACAGCTGAAACTCTATTTCAGAACACTAGAACAGACTACATCTTTGTATGTCCTAAATCTGAAAGAGGATGGACTTCATGTGCTGTCTGATGATCTTTAGAAATAAACAACTCAGGTAAAAGTCTGAAAGAATAAAAACACAAGACAGGACAACCAGATCAAGTCTCAGCTGAATTGTTCCTTCTGCTGTTGTTGGTTCGAGCTGTAAATCTGGATGAAGACTTTAATTTTACCCAGGGTGTGAGATGTCTGCTGCTGCTCTATATTTAGGAGAGTGTGAACAGGAAAGAGAACTCCTGGGATTAATAAAGGGCTCTGGTTCCTGTACAGGTTATGGAGCTGCTCTGTGCTTTATTTTGGTCTATTAGAGTGTATTCACCAGTAAAAGTCAACAGTTTCAACCAAAAGGGTGACTAGTTAGTATGACGGTGGGGCTGGTGTTACAGGTGACCTTCTGCTCTGTTTATTTGAAGTTGTAATCATCACATAAAGGGATGAATCCCTGGTTTATTATGGGTTGAGCATTGCAACATTGATCACCAGAAAAGTGGTCTTGCTGGATTAAAACAAACCAAACAAAGCTTGTATTTCTATAGAAGAGTGTTATGGAGCTGACTGGTCAGTCAGTGCTTAAGGGTGCTATGTTTCGGCCCACCATTGCTCGAAGCTGTTAACCTCCATGCAGCAGTCTAAAGTTCAGAATGTCAGGAGTTCCTCTACTGCAGAAATCCTCTGTCAAAAGAACATTATGGTTCCTATGTTGCCATAGAAACCAGCGTTGGGGATATATACCCTTTAAGATATGATGGCAAATGTCTTGGTGTCAGACAAGTTTTAAGATCAGCGGTGTGGAAGATGGACTCCTGGATGCACACGATGTGCTGCTGTTGATGATGTTTACCTTTTCACAAAACAAACAAACAGTTCCATGTAAATAACAGTAATGTAATGTTGATGGCTTTTAAAAGGTTTATAAACAAAAGCCCTCTAAAGATTACAGCGAAACACCTGCGTTCACACTAGTCGTTAGCTCATCAATCGTGTGTAAAGTAAGCAAACGGAGGCAGAACCAACTGGTTGGTGTTTTTATGTTTTGGAGAAAATATCAAATTGTTTGTCTCGTTATTCTCATGTTGCCTTCAAAGGCAGCAGACACATCTGGAGTTTCAATCTTCCTACAAACACACACACACACACACACACACACACACACACACACACACACACACACACACACACACACACACACACACACACACACACACACACACACACACACACACACACACACACACACACACACAGATGAGATGTGTTAATGGGAAAATACAAAAGCCTGCCTACATAGGAAAATAATCTCAGTGTTATAAAAAAATTCTTTGAGGTTCCGACTTTTTACTTCTATTAAATTAAACAGAAACAGATGGACCTCAAACATATTAGACATATAAAGAGCTCCATCTTCATGTAGACCAGGGGTGTCAAACTCAAACTCACACGGGGCCGAAATGAAACTCTGGGACGGAGTCGAGGGCCAAACTTAATATTTTTTGAAAAAGTGACGGCAAATTTGCACGTTTTCTTTATCAACATATATGCAATTTTGAACCTTTAAATTTGGAAACAAACTTATTTCTGCATTAACACTGAATGTGGAACAGTAGCGGTTTTAGGCACGGGCAGACAGGGCAGTTGCCCGGGGCGGCATTTTTTCATGACACAAAAGGGGCGCACAAGCGCTGAGTAAAAAAAAAAAAAAAAGGAAATCTGCGCCGCACCGAGGTTTTCTATTATCTGTCATATGACAGTGTCTGGATTGGAAACTGCAAGTTGGCGCCCCCTGCAGCTGCAGACGCTCCGTGCACCGTGTGTGTATGAAGAAGAGGAAGGGGAGGGGTGCGGCGGGGGAATTCACCTCTGGGTGGGTCCAAATGAAATGAGCAGGTAGGGGCTGAATCAACTGTATCAACATGGCTAAAGTTGATCACATCTTGATGTTCTTCCACATTTCATTCATAATATCATAAACACAGGCCTATCATTCTTTCAGGTTTCTCTGAATAGTGTGAAATGGCCGAATAAAAAAAGGAAAAACAAAACGATTTTGTGGTCACACCCCCATCAAGGTCAAATTGTTTAGTCCTTACTGAAGGAAACTTATCGAGTCAGGAGCCAAACAGAAGAGATGAACATAAAAAGGCTAAAACCATCAGGTGCCCGATTCAGGAATAAAAAAGAAAAAAAAGAGGAGAAAAATAAAGGTATGTACGCTCTCATGATGAATGTTTTCAATTTTTTGAACCAGTTAACTGGGATTTTAACGGTTAAATTCAGTCAACTAGTTGCTAACAGAGCTAATAGGGCTGAAATATTGAAACGAATATTCAAATGGTTCGAATAAATTCCTTGAATCGTTTTTTACTGATTCAAACTAGGATTTGTTAAATGCTCGCTGCAGCCTGTGGCCTGCCTGAACAACAACAAACACATGTTGATCAAGTTCACATGATAATAAATAAAACAACTCTACAAGCAGAAGAAAACACCCCAGTCACCACTAACTATCCTGTTTATTTATTGCAGATGGCTGCACTGATTATTTTTTACCTGGTTTGTTCTGTAAAAGGTGGCATTTTTGGTAGTCTACAGTTTTTTTTATGTCAGTTTAAATTACAATTTCAGGGGCAATTCTAAAATATTATGGATCATGATAAAGATCTATTGGAGATCTACTCCAACTTTTGGACTGCTCTGCCAGTCACTGTGGCTCAAGCTGAGAGGAGCTTTTCAAAACTTGATCAAGTCATACCTGAGGTCAGCTATGTTTCAGGGGCGGCTCACTAACCTGGCTCTGATTAGTATCAATCACTCAGTAGGGGAGCAGATTTCATATGATGACATTATTGATGACGTTGCATCAAAGTTAGGTTTTAATTTTAGTTTGTGTTTTCTATTCTAAGTGCAATGCTGTAGTGATTATCTTTAGTTTGTTATGTGTGAAATATTTTTGCTATTTAGAATATTTATTATATATTATGTTCATATATTCTTAATATTTAGTTAGTTTAGTTGTTTTTGTATATTTGATTCTATATATTTTGATACAGTGTATAATGTATATTGCCTTACATTCTGACAACTTCATAGTAATTAATGTAAATATGTGCAACTTAGAAAAATGAATGTTCAATAGTCGTTCTAATAAAACATGCCTGTTTGTAGAAAACATGCGTGTGTTCGTGCAGGTGGGGTGGTGGGGGTGGGGGCGGTTGGGGGGGCGCTCAAAGGGGGCCTCGCCCAGGGAGTAATTCCATGTAGAACCGCCACTGATGTGGAATAACCAAATGACACACGAGCAAGTCAGTTTTAAATAAAAGGCATCAGTGGCATTCATTACTTGTGGTATAATCAGCATTTTTAAAATCTATTCAGGATTTATGTTTTCTTGTTTATTCATTTTTCTTATATTTATTCTCCTTTTTTCTCCTGTAATAAGTGTCATCGCTGCTGTGACGTCTAGCTTTCCCCACTGAGGAACAATAAAGGGATTTTCTATTCTATTCATCTATCTGCAGCCTTTCCACTTCCTGTTTACTGTAGGTTAAATCTTTTCTCACGGGCCAACAACAAAATAAAAATATCATTTTATCTTAAATGAAAATGCAACATCTCACCTGTTAACTTTCATGTTTTGGAGCAGAAAAAGAGCATAAAACCAATATATTTAAAGCTCAGTTTGCTCCACTGGTTTACTGTGAAGCTCACCTGTTCCAGCCAGATACCTGCATCATGGGGTTGATCTGAGCTGAGGAGGAGACGCCTGTTGTTTTGTTCATCTTCATCATAATAATGACAACATTAGATGACAACAGCTGCTCACATAGGTTTGTGCTGATGAACATGTCTGAGCAGCTTGACCACGTTGTTGTGTGTCGTGGAGGAAACACAACGACAGCAGCCACAGAGTCATGCTGGTTTGAGCGTGTCGCTGCTCGCTGGAGTTATATCGACTCTGTCTGGACGTTAGTTGGAAAACTTTCTCTGTCAGTCGTGAACACATTACTGAGAGGCTAGAATCTCCGTTTCTGGGCTTTAACGTCAGAAAAAAGCTGAGTGAACTCGGCGCTGAGTGAGAGGACAGTAGTTTGTCCGAGACAGCGGAGCTGCTGACACCCGGCAGCAGGCGCTGGAAAAAACACAAAAGAGGGGGCGCGTGGGCTCCGCGCTGACGCCGCAAAGCATCATGGAAGTTGAAGTCTTTGCGGTAAAATCGGCCAGCGGGCCAGTTTTAATATATTTTTGATATTTATCTCGCGGGCCACATAAAAATGCTCCGCGGGCCGCATGTGGCCTTGTGTCTGACATATGTGATGTAGAAGGTACAGTCCAGGCTCTTTAGGACAGATGAGACATTCCTGAGATAAAACAGCAGGAGGCCATGTGTGAAAACGCTGGTCCTAAAGACTAGGAGAAGCACCTACCCTATTAAGGATTCATAAAAATCTCACGACTCCTCTTCTCTACCTTCTCACCTCTGCTGCTCTCTTGTGAAGAATTTTCAATGAACAGGATTTTTGCCTTTGAAAAGCAAATATGTGGGGCAACAGTTTGAAGACGATAAAGGCCGAGTTAACAGCAAACCAACTTATGCAAACAAAGAAAGCAGGACTGAGTGTCTGGAATGAAAACACAAAGAGTAAAAGACAATGGAATAATGATAAAAAAAAAGAGGAGAGTCGTCTCAGGAGAGCAGTGGTTATATCTATGGGTGAATACATAAAATTGGTTGAGCGTGAGAAAAGGGCTCACAGTGAAAGCAGCACACACTGGGAAGCTGAGACAGACCTCAGGGCTCTCACAAAGCTCAGAAATCAACCAAGGGTGGATAATCTATACACCAAAACTATTGTGGGAAAAGTGCCTCTGCTCTCAGTGCATTAAAGTGATAGAATAGGCACTTCTCTGTGGTCCATTCATGGGAGGAAAATGGACTACAGGTGGGCCACAGAGAACTACAAACGCATTAGATATCTGACAATTCAGACTGAAGATAAAATAAAGAGAGAAAGTGATGCAAGGATGTAGAGGTGCTGGTTTTCTAGACATCCAGATGAAGAAAGACACGATTCTTAAAGCCCCAGTGTGTGGTATTTTTACCAGTTTACTATCAAATCCTGTGTTTCCAATTCACAAACTTGTCCTTTTTCACTAATATTTCTCACAACATCAATTCTAAATATTCCTCTCAACTTGAAATTTTACATTTTTATATACACACACTATGGTCGAGGCTCCATGGTCATCCACCGTCTTAAAATACAGTAGCTGTTTAGGGAGTTACGAGCTTCATGTTAGCCGTTTGGACTATGACTGTAACCTGAAAGAACCAGCAGAGGGCAGCAGTGCGCCCTGGAAGCATGAAGTCTGCTAATTCAACTAAGGCCTAGTCCATACGTAGTTGTTTTTTTTTTTTTAAACGAATATCCGCTCCTCCAAAAACTTGCATCCACACCACCTCGTTTTAAAACAAAACTCTGTCCACAGGTACCCGGATAAATACGTTATTAATGACATGCCAGACCTGTAGGCGGCAGTACTTCCCCCGTTCTTAACCTCGTCCTTCGTCTGTGGTCTTCCGCAAGGAGCAGTAATTCCGCTTGCAAAAACAAACAAGCAAAAAGCGCTTGGACAATTGATGAAGCGAGCACAGCTCTGAGGGCTTCCATGCTGTCGGCTAGTGTAACACAGGTCGCACACGTGATGTCACCATTTTTTGTCGCGGAAAGTGACGTTGCGGACCTTAAAACTCCGGTTTTGTCTGTCCACACGCAGACACCCAAAACGGAGAAAATGCAGATCTTCACTTTGGCCGGAGTTTTTAAAAAGATCCGTTTTAGTGTGAAAAAACTCAGTTTTCGTGTGGATGACAGGCCAAAACGTAGAAAAATATCTACGTTTTGGCAGATCCCCGGCTACGTGTGGACAGGGCCTGAGAAATAGAAAAGAATAGCTATACTGTACTTGTTATTTTGAATTAAAAACAATTAAATCAAAAGACACACAAAATTTGTCGGTTCGTCATCATGTTCAACACAAGGAAGCCACATATGTTCAGACCCCCGCCTGCTATTAGCTGGACGCCAGCCTCCGATTAGTGTCTCTGACTCCCAAACTCACCTCAAGTTCATCTGTCTTTTCTCAGTACCAGAACTCCCGATCCGGTCCCAACGTGTCTGTTCCAAAGTCCTTCTACTCAAGTCTCCTCTCTGCCCGCAGCCTGCCGTCTCGCCCAACACGCTCCAGTGCTCGTCCGCTAGCCAGTGGCTAAATCAGCGTTGTTTACTTTATCTCTACAGCACTCTACTAACAGCGATGTAGTTCTCCACGCATTACAGAGACGCTCAGACACAGAGGGCTTCTTCTCAAACGTTGGACTTGGGTCTCCTTTTCTGGTAATCCGTGGGAGTTTACACACAGCATCTCCCTGGCTCTAGCCATGGCTAACTAGTTGCTCCTGATGCCCATCTCCACCATGCCAGCCGTGAGCCACTGTTAGCTGGTGGATAAGTCAGCATTGTTGATGTAACCCAGAAGCTAGAACCTTAATTAGGTATTAACTAATTGGCTTACTAATATGATCCATCCTCAATTTAGATAGAATATAAAATATAAATTAAGGAAATTAAAAATACTAATTAATAGATATCTAAATAATTAATAGATAATAATTTCATAATTAATTATTGGAAGGGTGAATAACTAAAATAACAAGTTTAATATTAAACATCGGTTAAAACAAGAATCTTGAACATTACTAACAAAAAACAGAAGAGGAAAGCTGTGTACAATTGGTCCTAGCCAATAATGTATTAATTTAGTCTGGCCATGCTCCATTGACGGCTCTTGGTTGTGGGGCGGGTTCTACCGGTGTCTTTCAAATGATCTCTGCATTCCACTGGACAATGAATGTGACATACTCTTGTTTCACTCTGTTGCATCATCCCACCCACCAGGCATATAGAGTGCCCTGATTGGCCCACAAAGTGGATAAAGCTCTGTGATTTGTTCACTAAGCAGATAGAGCACTATGATTGGCCCACCATTATGGACCAATCACAGCTCTTTTTGTGTTTGAAACCCCTCTAGAGAGCTGTGATTGGCTAGACAGAGTCCTGGTAGGAGCTGCTGAGGTTCCAATGGAGCGTGCCTAGACCAAACTTTGCGAAGCAAGAATTTGATCTAGTTCACTAGGCTACTATTGGTCCAGGCAGGAATCTGAAATTTCAGGTTGGTTTGGTGAAGCTTCGAGGGAGAACCCAAGAAGTTCTCCCCACAAATAAAAAACTATTACTAGAAGGGTTTATGCAAGCATGAGCCTTATGCACTCATTGAACAACCCACCAATGGTTCTCTACCAGGGGATATAATTGTAGACTGTTGCCTCATTTCCTTACCTTCACATGGTCCATACAAAGTACCTGTTGTACTCAGAAACGAAACTAACCATGACGTCACATTACCCACTAACTGTGTGGTCGATGAGTTAGTTAAAGCCGATCGTGTTATGCCATATCCAGAGCCTGACAAAAGTGATCAGAAAGTACTTGCGGCGTGTAGTTCGAACTCTCCTCTCAGTTTTGACGTCGGTACTTCGCCCTTGTCCGAAGAATGGAAAAAGAGGATCACCAACAAACTTAACACTTACTCCGATGTGTTAATTATCTTATTGTATCCTGTAATCCGGTTATATTTACTTGATCTCCAGCGTGTCCCCCGCTCACCAACACTCCTTCACCAGCCGTGGCTAATGATCAGCCAGTGATCGTAGCTGCATATAAGCTGGTAGCACCAGCCAGTTTGTTTACATCGAGGGCACCGTGATCCACATGAAACGGGTGTTGTGGAAAATTATGTTCCCCTGAAATATTGGCTGTGTTCGAGATAAGCCAGTTCTGCGCAGATTAGATCAGCAGTGATCGGTGAGCAGTGACGCCGACTTGCTCTGACGTCATGCATACGTAGGCAACGATAACCTCGTGAGATCAAGGCGGCCGCAGATTTTGGAGCAAGGCGCTGCAGTTGCTCTCCATTGGCTGCAAAACCAAGGCGATGACGGGAAACGCCTGGCTCTCACCTGATCTAAGATCTGATTGGTTCATATTTTGATCCAAACATTCGTTGGTAGAACATGAAATGTTAGTTGGTCACATGTATTCTGTAAGTCATGTTACGTTGATGATGACAACTATATAGGCCATAAAGAGAAATGTGTTTTGTGTTCTTTTGTCACGTTTCCTATGAGCACACTAAACCTACAGCTGCTAACCTTTACTTATTATTACAGTCATGTCTTCATATACAATATATGATATCCACTAGCACGTGAGGATGTGTTTCAGCTGCTAGCAGGCACCAGGATTAAAATTGAAAATTAAACAAGTGTGAACGCTAACGCGAAATCTTCAGCCATCGTTACCCGCGAGCTACACATGTAGGGAAATGTGTCCGACTTAAACGCCGGCTTTCAACCACTCCCCCTGCTGCTTCCGTCTGCTCTTGTCTGTTTTCCAGGCGAGGCGCTGCTCAACTCGAACACGACCAATATTTCCAAATCCACAGAACTTATGGTCCATTATGAGGACTTAACTACCTCAAATGAAAGATGGTAAAACTGAGTGAGATTACATCTTTTTACATGACTTTCAAAAATGATAAATAAGCTTGCTGCAAACAAGTGAACAAGAATGTTTTTACTGTTTCTTTTTTATTGTTTTTGGGAGGGAATATAGATAAAAAATCACAAGCATAACACTATTTCATTACATTACATCATTTTCTCGTAAAAAATTATCACAAATGTTGTGAAAATAGCCAGAAGTGAGATCACCCGACATGGGGGACAGAATATTTCAGGGGAACACAATTTCTCACAACACCTGACTTCTTGGGTGACATCACCCCTCCTCAGTGTGTGAATCGTGACAGCTTCAAGATCTAACAGAACTAGCTTGCTTCCTTCTGAACTGGTAGGTTGATACAACAGTTATAATTATAAATGCTTTTTTAAAAAGGTGCGACTTATAGTCCGGAAAATACGGTAGTTTCTCCTAAAGTTGAAGTGGTAGCAGCTGGCTGTTTCTCCTTCTCTGATATTACTGAGCAGAGATCCTCTCACACCAGTGCTGTTCTGTTGCTAAATACATGAGTGTGTATTAAGTGGAGGACCCAGGGGAGTGTGGTGTTTCGGTGAGACCGAAAACCAGATGGTCCAAAACGTGTTACTGGTGGAGGTTTTAAGACCAATGAGAAAGAACCACTTTATTCATTTTTTTGTTTTGTTTTTAAATCTTAACATATTTATAGCTTTACTATGTTAGAACATGGCATGGAAAAACCTTTTAAGCTAGCTTGTTTTGCAGATGTGTTATTGTGGCTTTAACCAATTAGAAAATGCTCAGGATCCGTGGCATTGATGATGCAATGACAAGGAACATAAAAGGTGGAACTTTAAAGTGAGTGAGTGAAGCAGATGGGTTGTTTATGAAGGAGGACATACCAGAGACACAGTGGCTGTGTCCTCACTGAAGGCAGATTATGTTGCGGAGAAGGCATCGTCCAAATTCAAAGGTTCGTCCTAACACTGCCCACAAATACATCCTTAGTTATCCCAAATCTCAATGACGGTTCCGGTGTGTCCTTCGTGCCACACCCTATTCCAGGTTTACTAACCAAATGGGAGATTGTTGTTCTTGTTACAATGGTGGACAAAGCAGGAGAGGATTATTAAGCAGAGGGTCCCTTATTTCTTCATGTTTTGCTCCAAAGTTTAGTTTTAACTGCAGTTTTAGCACCATCATGGTTGCTAGGTAGCAGGACATACTCAGGGTGGGAATAAATTTGAATGCTGCCATCCCATTACTCACTTCCTGTCTTTGTGGTCAACAGGTCCCTTGAAGGAGTGTTTTGGAGTGTTTTGTTTACTGTGATGCAAAAAACACTCATTTGACCCTGAAGAATGTAATCTACCACTGACAGCATGTAACACCAACGTTACGGCATTACTGAAGGTGCTATTGAAGTTGTCAAATTCCTGTATTTTTTAAAATCGCCAAATTTATCGGAGGGTTAGAAAACATGGCAAGGTGATTATTTCCAGCTTTGTGAAGCCCTACACGGAAATAGGAACACTACACACACACACACACACACACACACACACACACACACACACACACACACACACACGCGTGCAGGGAAGGGCCTTTATCGATATGACAGTGCTGAGTCGGCACCTGCTGCAGACACAAGCACAGCTGTTTGCCTTGGCTGCAACATCACAACCCTGTAACCCTTAGTGACCCCAATCCATCATCAAGCGCACACTCACACATGTGTGTTCATCTACATACATGTAACCAGCAGAAGTGTGTTCCGAAGACCTCGGATGAAGAGCAGAGGGAGCACCGTTCCTTTGAGGGTCAGCTTAAGGAATTTGTGTGTGTTGCACCAACACACACATGCAGAAAGCATCACACGTGTGTGCTTTCAGACTTGATCCATATGAAAGAACATGTCAGACTGTTGCATGCGTCTTTGATCACGTTACTCAGATAAGAAGCGAGGTGGCAGCAGCTTAAAATGACAACAAGCCTGTTCCTCCTGTCAAGTCCCAGTAGGAGCCACACACACACACACACACACACACACACACACACACACACACACACACACACACACACACACATACAGACTCATTTATCTGGGAGACACATACTAACTATGCATTTAATGTCAAATTTATGGACGCACACATCTACGTTGACACGTCGTCTAGACACAATACCAATCTGGAGCACTTTGCTTAGAAGCCATTAGACCATTTGGAGGAGCTTACGGGTGTGTGTGTGTGTGTGTGTGTGGGGGGGGGGGGGGGGGGGGGGTGGGGGCTCAGTGATTTCCTCTCACTAATGTTTCCAGAGATGCCGTATACATTTATGTTCTTGTGATTATGTTTTACTTCTTTGCTATATCAGGAGTCTATTATCGGATGAGAAAGAGCTGGATCGAATTTTTTCAGCACGACTTCATTTTAAACATGGTTGGACTGAAAAGTGTCAGCTGTTGGACAAAAAGACCTTAATTCAACATATTTATGCAGAAGAAAACCCAACATTTTATCCTGTGCAAACAGAATGACATGGTTGCTCTCGTGGGTTTGCCTTTGCTTCTTCTGTCTGACAAGTGTGTGGATACACTCATTTTTAACTTTAAGGTGCATTAAATAAAAGGAAAGGGAAGCGACTGATGCAACAACACCTTTGTTTGAACGTGTGCATGAACCAGCAGAACAGATATTTAATCTTGGCTCATGGAGCGAAGCGCCGATTCTGAGCAAAGAAACAAGATTCATCGTCAGCCGCGGCACATTTATCTGTATTACCTCTAGCAACAGCAGACATCTAAATTCTACTGATGACAGCCCGGGAGTTTTATTATCGGCGTGATCCTCTCAGATCACATGTTTCCAACTCTTTTTCTTCTCAGGATAATATAGAGAGGAGAACGTCCTCTTAAGTTGCTGAAGCCTGATTTTCTTCTAAATTTGGAAGCGGTGCATGTTGAAAGTCTCCTGACTTTGCTTTTGTTGAACTCTTGGTGCTCAGAGACTCACCCGAACAGCTGGCTGAGATTTAACCTCAGCCAAGATAAACTCTCCTAAAAATACTTGTATTTGTCTTAGCTAGACCTTCAGAACAGCACTCCAAACACTGGTCTAACTTACAGTACTGAGCAACAGATTTAGGCTGGTTTGAAAAATGCTGTAAACAAAAGACGCTTTCAGAAATATAAACAATTGTTTATTTTTATCCATTCATAAACATTCAAAGTTATTTAGAGCTATCTTCAGCGTAAAGAAGAACATGAAGTCCTGGACGTGTGGTGATTTGATGAAAACCCTTTTTTGAAAGTGTTCTTTAATTAAAGCAGTTTTTCTCATATCCGGTCTGTACCTGTTTATTTTGGGGGTTAATACGATACGACATTTCTACTGAGATTAGGTCAGCGATGCACCGGAACATCCACCAACCTTTAGCCAATCAAACTGAAACATACCCCTTCTAAGATGATGATGCCTCTCTTACATCGTTGTCAGTGTCATCATCACCCAATCACCCATCGTATTTAGTGAAGTAGACTCAAACGTTAGAGCGTGTTCTTTCTACCATGCTGCTTGCACTGTTTACATCTCGCTGGCAGCGACAGGCAACATAACACTCATGCACGTGCGCTGCTGTCTATCTTGGGAAATCAGGTACCAAACGCTAGTGTGTACATGGCAAACGGTACCAATAGAAGGCACCGTTTCATTTGACATGATTCCTTGGTTGGTACTACAAAATTCGGTCGGTGCCAGAAGTACAGAAGTACAGAAGTACAGAATACGGTACCAATTCCTAGTTACCAGTAAACTACAGAATCAACTTCAAAGTGCTTCTACTAGTTTATAAATCACTCAATGGCATGGGGCCAGAATACACGTGGGATCTCTTTCCTGTAAATATACCAGGACTCTCAGAACCTTAGCAAACAGTCAGCTGGTAGAACCGGGTCAGAACCAAACAGGGTGAAGTTGCTTTTAACTACTATGCTGCAGATGGAGTCAGCTTCCTCATGACCCCCAGCTGTGCCCCAACTCTAGAAACTTTTAAGTCAAAATTGAAAACCTTCATGTTTTCATCAGCCTTTGAATAAATATTCTTACGCCGTACCTTCTGCACTGTATTTGCTCACTATTTAACTTTGTTTTCTTCTTTTTAATTCTAAAATCTAAATAAAAAATTTGTATGTATTTTAAATGTGCTGTCATGTTGATCTGAATGTTTTTGTTTTTCTTGCTAATGGACAGCACATTGAATTGCTCCTCTGTGTGAAATGTGCTATATAAAAAAGCTGCGTTGCCTTGCCTGGGCTTCAGGTGGATCAGTGAGGAACCTGGGAGAAAAGACCAGGTATGTAAGATAGCATAAAAAGCTGATTTCAGGAGCAGAACTGAAGGCCTGAAGTTACCACATTTGGCTAACGCTCTGGAAAAGAGGCTGGCTCCAGACTCCTTTTATCCTCCTGCCTGACGAGGGGATGAGCTACAGGTGAGAGACCAGGAGCTGCACCACCCACAGAGGAGGAGTCATCGGGTGAGCGCCTCCACATGCCCTCCAGTGGTGAAGGTGAGTAACAGCTAAACACACCCACTGCCCCAAATCCTGACAGTGTTCCCGTAGATCCCCTCAATGGGCGCCGTCTCAAACCTCCATAGACTTCCACTGAGTTCTTTGGTTACCATGGTGACCCTAATGAACTCCTAGCTGTAGCTTAAACATTTAATCGAACTTTAGTTCCTCCTAAACAGTTTACACGATCAAAGACATTTAGTCCTAGCTTACATTGTTACTTAAGTACTATTAGGACTCTTTTTGTTATTTACTATTTTAAATGCAACCCTTCTTATTGTTTTAGTTCTCCAGTTGGAGCTATTCCAAGTTTTGATCGTAAAATTATTATTTACAGATATAATCAGGTTTGCACATTAAATGCCATGTGTGGGTCTAAACTGGTGGGTTTAATAGTGCTCGAGCTGAAGCTTCTGTATTACTGCATCTGAGCTCTGAAAGGTTTCTGCAGTTTATTATGGCCAATTAGGTCACTGGAGCCCATCTGTGAGGATGCAAAAAAGAAAAAAAAAGACAACAGCACAAAAACAAACCACCATTGTGATTTTTTAGATGAAGCACCCTACCTGTTGTAATCAATGTAGCAGGTGTTGTTTTGACGTCTGGGACGCCTGTGTCGGCAAACTGCAGAATCTGTAGACAGTTGTGGACGGTTGTTTTGCCTCTCCAGCCGGCAGAGAGGTGACCTCTGACCCCTGGCACCCACCATTGGTGAGTCGTGTGATTAGTAGGAATATGCAAATCAAAGAAGCTTGGAACAGACGAGGGAAGTATGAATAAAATGTTCTACATAAATAATTCCTAGCAGGACATGAGGCAGAGAACCGCTGCATAGGATGAGAGAAATGTGCAGAAGGACGGATAATGCTTCAAAGCTAAATGTGTTTAATGTCACAGCATTTGAGGAGACATCCATCCATCCATCTGAACCCGCTGGTCCATGTTGGGTCGCGCGGGGGTGGGGGAGTGGGGACTGGTGCCTATTTCCAGCAGTCAATGGGCAACCAGGTGGGGTACACCCTGGACAGAGAGCCAGTCCATCGCAGGGCAATACAGACGCACAGGACAAACAGTCATGCACACACACACACACCTAGGGACAATTTAGACAGACCAATTAACCTAACAGTCATGTTGTTGGACTGTGGGAGGTAGCCGGAGTACCCGGAGAGAACCCACGCATGCACAGGGAGAACATGCAAACTCCATGCAGAAAGATCCCAGGCTGGGAAGCGAACCCAGGACCTTCTCGCTGCAAGGCAACAACTCTAACCACTGCGTCACTGCGCAGCCCATTTGAGGAAACAGATCTGCAGAAATGCAGAAATGAGAACAAGTAGATATGTTAAACTTACATCTGTCAAAATTAAAAAAACAACCAAATGTAAAGGTGATAAATAATCCACGGGGTTACCTGTCTGAACGGCGGAGCTGCATCATGTTACAGAAATCAATTTAATTGATCTGTGCTTCACTACGGGGGCAAATGGTCATCCAAGGGCTTCAGATTTCTTTTTTCATACACATAAAGCTGGACAGCACTCATCTGAAATGCTTTTTTAATGTAAAACATGCAAACTGTGATATCTGTGAGTGATCCAGGAGGACTCAGTCACGCCGTTCAGAGGGGGACAGGAGGGATGGGAAAGAGCTCCAGTTTGTATGACTAAAAGGTGTGGGCACGAGTGAAATGAGCAGGAGCAAAAAAAGAAGGAAAGAAAAGGTGAAACAGCATGTATCAGTACAACCTGTCAGAAATATTCAAGAACATGCGCAAGCAGCAGAAGCAGCATGAGAACACAACATGCAGGACAATGAATACATCTGACATCCATTTGAACAGCATGAAGAGTTGGAACTAAAGACGCCATGTGAATAGGTGTGTGTGTGTGTGTGTGTGTGTGTGTGTGTGTGTGTGTGTGTGTGCGCGCTCACTAGCTTGAGAAAATGTCACCTGAAGCAGTTTAGAACGAAGGGTCTGGTTTGCAGGATAATGTCTACGTTCTGATGTATAAAAAGGGTAAAGACATAAACAGAAATATTAAAACTGCTTCTAGTAACTCATTTTGGTAACCATGGTAACCACCAGCAGCACATTATGGTCCCCATGGTAACCACACACCTGTGTCTTTATCTCTTCCTGATTGCAGTCTTAATAAGAGAAGGAAGCTTCAGTCGCTGTGCAGAAACCAGCTGGATGAGAGATATCTTAAACAGCAAAGTCTACGGAAGCCTCTTCCTGTCAGTGCGGACAAAAAAATAAAGGATCAGTATCTCGCAATAACAAGAATGTTTCTCATCGCCACTAAAGATTGGATCGGGTTTTATTTTTGCCACAAGCGGCTTCTGGGACGTGTCAGTTTCCACAGTTAATATAGGGCTAGACAGGAAATCACACACGGTTTCCATGTAAAACCCTGGTAATTTTCAAAATAAGACATTCCACTGATGCAATTTCATATCAATGTAGATTACGTCAGTACAAGTGACCTAACAGCTTATTTACTCCCAGCATCATTCCAGAAGTGCAGCAGTGTGTTTTTCATGGCTTTAATCCTGGCAGTGGAGAGGAACATCATCATATATGACATCAAACAGTGATATGAAACGTGATCTCCTTCTTTTTCGTTTGTTGGAGGCTGGTATAAACTCGAGTGAACTTGTGATCTCGTGAGTCCAGCGAACAGTGAGGAAGCTGTTCTGCAGCCAAGATTCTCCCAGTGTGTCCTGGACCACGCCAACATTTGCGTGTGAACCGTTATGCTGCCGTTCCGCTCGGCTGATGCTTCCAGTGTGAAGTAGGCGTCAGGGTCCAGTTTTGCAGAAACCAAGAGAAACCATTTATGCATAAAGGAAATTAATACATGGTTCAAACAATTTGAATTTTTTTGGCTGTAAATTGGTAAAATTCATGTTGTAAGTTATGTTTTATGCAGAAGATGTATTTATCTTACAACAAGGTGGAATTTTGTTAACCACGTGTGAAATTCAAAGGCTTGTGTGTGTTATGTTTGTACTTTTCACGGTATTCAGTAAACAAAGGCGATTCGTCAGTCTTGATGAAGCCGTGCGGTGTTGTCATTTCAGAGCCACATGGAGCTTATTGGAGTGTGGCTGTTACTCGCCATGCTCTAGCAGGGCTCTCTATACCGTAAATCCAACAGAAGATAAAAAATGTCCACATTTTGGTGTAAAAATCAGATGAAACGTGTAAAGTTTGTGTTAGATTTGATTGCAGCGCATCAAAAACTGTGATTTCATAATGCCGCTACATTTGAGCTAAATGTCCTACAGTGTACCAGAATAGAATCAATTTAGAGATCTCGAGAGAAAAGAAGATTACCCAAGAATTATCGAGTGTTTTGATGCTTTGGCACTAATGGGAACGCTACGCTGTCATACACAACACAATGAGACAGGAAAAGTCAACACTTGTCTCAAACAGCTGGACACCAGGTCTCCAGCTGTTACAGGACGGCAAAACGCATGAAAACAAAAAGCAGCCTGTGGCCAACCATCATTCACACAACCTGATGGGTAAAAGGTCAGAAAATGATCCGTCATTGGCATAATTGCATCCGCTGAAGTTGTGTATCAAGTGGCTCAGCTTCCCTCAGATTGCTTTTCACACTTCATTCATCCTGTGATGGAAAGGTAATCCTGAAGACAGAAGTTTACCGTCAGAGCTCATAGTGGAAATTGGAAGTTGAAAGAGAAGGAGATGGAGTTCAGGGTGAAACCAAGGTGGCGACGAATAAAACATGCAACCGGGGAAAAACAAGTAAAAAAACAATAACGTTTAATAGCAGCAAGGCAAGGCACAATTACCCTCATGGGAAAAAAAGAATAAAAGCTCACAGAGTTTTAACGAATGCAGAGTGCAATTATTCAGTCAACAGACATGTAAAAACTTAAACCAGTAATATGTTCAATCTGGTTTAGACAACTGATTTGAATCCCAGAGACAGAAAAAATGCAAACAATGACAAGAACCCTGGAAACCACTAAACCAGCTGATTAAAATAATGAAACTAAGCAGAAGACAGCCCCATAGCAAAGCTTCTTCTTAGCCTAGCTAGGCTGTTTTGCCGTTACCTCGCTTTTATAGGTTTTGGGAAACCTGTGGAATATTCAAGTCAAAAACCACAAAAGTGAAGCAGTGTAAATGTTCGTGACTTCATGTTTCCACGAAGTAGAGCTTGGGCTAATCTTTGATTAGCGATTAGCTTGACTCTATTGTAATAACTTCTCTCCGATTCTCCAAACTGAGGCTGTTCTGACAGCTATCTACGACAGGTAAGATACTGACTGCTGCTAACCACGTTTGCAGGCAGCATAGACGGCATATTCATCGTAAGAAACTTAAGTAATACCCAAATGTAAGTTCCCTAAATCCACTATTTAGTCAGTAAAATCTCATAAACAGATCATTAATATTTGCTTTAGCCAAAGACAAACTTAGTTTTGATGCCAGTATAGAGGTCAAAGGGGAGGAGATTATATGAGATGTTAAGAAAATCTTCAGGACAGGGAGAGAAAATTCTACACCATGATGGGGGTATGAGTTCACATCTGTGAGTGTGCTTCCAGCAGCAGATGAAAGGAAGCCATTAGAGGTTGATGTGGTGCTATTCCTCCTGTGACTCAGATTAAACACCGATGCCCGTTCGCAGCAGCACATTCATCACTTCAGTGATACTTTTAGTGGCCGTTCCTCGGCTCAAGCGGAAATTAACAGCACTCTGGTGGCCTGTGTGTGAATAAAATCTGCGCGCACACACACACACACACACACACACACACACACACACACACACACACACACACACACACACACACACACACACACACACACACACACACACACACACACACTAATATCTTGCCCTGGTCATAAGGCACGCAGGTGTTTTGATGATGCAAAACTAAATATTTCATGCTGCCTTCGATTTGAGTGATGTCAGATCATTCCTTTTATCAGGGGGCGTCTTCTGCATTAAGTCTGTCACGCTCACTTACTGCACTAATTCATGTCATTAGAATATTCTGATTATTCATGCTGATTAAGCTTTAAATGGCAGGTGAGGCTTTGGAATATCGTTGTTTATTTTGCTTTTTTTAAATGACAGGATGTCTGCAGCAGGAGGGATACAGATAAATAGCAGCTCTGAATTGTTAAACGATTCCTATAAAAAAAAAAGAAAAAATACTTCAAAATTAAAGTCCCATTGTCATCATCACACACTGGTGAAATTCATTTCCACATCTGACCAATCCTCGTGTGCATAGGTGAGCTGCAGCTGTGGCTGTGCTCGGGAACTACAGTATTAACTCGAATATAGGACAACCCGGATTATAGCAAAAAAACAAATTTTATTCAAACTATCAAAACTTTGCTGACATGTGAAATCAAAAGTCAAATGAGGCTGTTATCCACAGACGTCCTCTGCCTCGCTGCACTCACTCACTCTCATGCTGCTACGGTCCTGGTGTACCATCAGATCGCTACACCTGCTGGCTCCTCCCACTGAACATCATCCTCATTGCCATAGCGTCCATGTTTGATGCCTCTGCTGAATTGACCACTGTCATCCTAAATTTAGCATCATAACTCTGCTGTAGTAGCTTGTTAACTTGCCCCTCAATCGGTCCACTCTGCTCTGGACCCCTCATCTCCATTAATTTCTCCTGTTGAGAACATACAGCCTGGCACCTTCTGCTGTTATAACGACCCCAGAGAAATATCAGCATGTGTGAATGCTTAGACCCCGATTATAAGACGGCCCCACATTTTAAAATTATTTTCATTGAAAAAAAAAAACTTGTCTTATATTCGGGTCAATACGGTAATTGGTGGTTTAACTCCCCAATCCAACCTCTTAAAGCTGAGTGTCAATCAGGAGGCATTGGGTCCCATTTTTAAAGTCGTTGGTGTGACCCCACCGAAATTTGAACACCGATCTCCCAGGGCGGACACTCTAACACTACGCCACTGAGAAGTTAAGAAAAATAAATTTGCAACATATGGGATGATTGACAGATTAAAGTGCAGCTACTGCCTGACATTCCAGCATCAACCTTTTCTTCAAATTAGGCAACTTGGGGTGTGCTTTGATAATAATCAAAGCGTCCACGCGTCCAACAACTAAGGTTCAAAGCGAGAGAGATAGAGCCTTTTCAGTCCTTGCTCCAACACTATGGAATGAGCTCTCACTTGCTATCAAACAGTCCCCATCACTGCATGTCTTCAAGAGTCAATTGAAGACTCATTTTTATCGTTTGGCTTTTATATAATGTGAATTTTTAGATTTTTAGTCTTTTATCGTATCTGTCTTATCATTTTACTAATTTTTATGCGGGTTTTAATCAGTCTTTTTGTCTTCTTGCTCTTTTACTGTTTTTTCCTCTCTTTTACTGTCATTTCAGCGCCTTGGGCTTCTGTAAAGGCAGTCAGTGGAAGGCGCTATACAAATAAAATTTGATTGATTAAAACAAAATGGCTGCCAGTTTGACGTATAAGTGTTTAAAAAGTGAAAATCATCAGAAATGTTAAAGCTTTCATTAGGGCCACCATGGAAACCATCAGTTGCTTATTAGGCCTGGAATGTACCTGCTTATTAAAGTGACAGTGTGCATTTTTTCTGGTGATGGGGGAAGTACATACCTTGATAATTGCAAGCAAGCAATATTTTTGTGTTTGAGTAAGACCTTACCAACAGATGGCCATTAGGGTCAAAAATCACTGGGAGCGCAACCTTCAGCATAATGACAAGCACATCAGATTTCCTTTCATCACTGACAACGAGCGAAGAGGTAAATGTGTAAAACAACAACGTTTATTAACGGTGAAAGTTTTGTAACCATTTGTTACAAATCAGTAAATGTGTTTTGTCCTCATGGGTTCCCAAAGAAGGAAACATGGCATCTGATATGGCGTCCCCCAGAGACTTAGACCCACCCCATGTATTTTAGAACAGATTTTTTTGGTTATGAGTTACGAAGCCTCCAATATTTTTTAACAACTGGGCATCATTTCATTAATTTTCAACAACATTTTGATGGATGTTTCTAAAGATTAATGGTAAAAAAAAAAACTACATATTGTCTATTTAGCTTCATGCTGATGCAGGCTTTGTTCATATATTTGCTGCTGCACTGCACATAGTACCGGAGTTTTCCACTAGGGGGCACAGTAGAGATCTTTGACTGGATAGAGAGCCGGGTTTGTGGTGTACATCCAAAACAAACATGGAGTCAACAGAAGAGATGAGTAACTGGTTTATTTTGAGGTCACAACAGAAAAAAAGACCACAGCGATATCGTAAATAACATGAAAGACCTAAGACCTAAAAACCAGAGATGGAGTGACCATGATGAGCGTGTCTCGCTGATTTTGTCAAATCCACCTACTGGTGATTGGTATATTGCAGCTTATGAACGTGTTGCATTAATTTTGGGGGACATGTACAAAAGGCGCTTCAAATCAATGCAAGTTATGCAAGGCAGCCACTTTAAACATGCATATGTATCATTAAAATATTATATATACATATATTCCCAACCTTAGAGTCCCACGTTAACCACCTACAGGTCATTGGGGTTACCATGGTGACCACACACAAAGGTAGAGACTCAAAGGCTTATTGACAATTGAAACAAGTCTGAAACACACTGTTAGTGTGTGAAAATTAAAAGTCATGTCCAAAAACTTTCTTAAATTGTAGGCAGCAGAAAGCTCTAGCAATCACATGTTCACATTTTTATGTGCGTTATCATGGCCGACCGGTCCTTAGAAGCAATCCATTTAGCAGAGTAACATCACAAACCAGAGGACAGGAGAACAGTGTTATTTTCTTTCTTTATTTTGCTGCACAGACTCCACATCCCCCACACACCTCACCTCTTCTCTTCTTCTTCATGTCCGTTTAAATGGTGGGTGGCAACCAACTTAAGGTGCATTACCGCCACCTACTGTGCAGGAGTGTGAGTCAGAGCGAGGAGAAAAAAAAAACTAAATTCTATCAAATACCTTAATTTTCCTAAGAAACTCTATCACCAGTTTACTCACCTCTTCTCAGTGAAAACATCAGCTTTTATACATCTCCCTAATTGGGATAAACCATCACCTAAAACCTCAACACTAAATGTAAAAGCTAATAAATATATACAATCATAGTTACTTTAAAATATATACATTCCACATTCATTTATATAAATAAGCAGTGCTTAACATACATGAATACTTCTCACCATATTAAAATAACCCAATCACACTTCCAATCCTCCTCTTGGTATATCCCTCTGGAACCTATAAATGATCCACACGCCCTCAAGGACTATTTTGCTCACACCTGCTGGCAGGAAGCAGGAAAGTTAAGCACATGCCCACAATACAAATGCTTGTTCCACAGCCCTTTCCTTGTTCAGTTCTTCCCATCAATAAATACCACACTTCCCATCTTACCGGGTAAACTGCTAATCAATATACAAATAAACACCTTCAATACCTCATGAATGTGTCCAATTCCACTTATAAGATCACTAGATCTGTCCGGTATTTAGGTGTGGCAGTGATCCACTGTCACAAAGTGCATACAGTGTTTAATGTAAGAGACACAAAGAGTTAAACAGGGCCGATGCTTCCAGTCTGAAGGGAAATGAATGACCTCAAATTTAATGGAACAACTGCGCGTCTGCAATCTGGAGAGATTTCAAGGAAAACTGCAAATCCCATTAATGTAGGAGTCAAGGTGGTTGAAAGAACAGAAAAATGCAAACTTTCTGGTGCATGATTAGAATCAGCGAGAGTAGGAAGAGCTTGTTTTGAAATGTTTGGGTAAGTTTGGTCAGTTCAAACGCAGGAGGGTATGACATCACTCTGATCAGAACGTAAACTAGAGCTGTGAGAAAGCTATAAGAAATCAAAATTTAGACATCACACTCTGATGTTTTGATTTGGGATCTCTCTACGATCCATCAAAAGTCATGTCATGGATTTCTGGACTGATGCATTTTTCACAAACTTAACACTTAGGCTTTCTCACCATTACCAAATATAAACCCATCCTTTCGAATCTCCTGAAATATCATAGAGCTGTTCATTAAACCTGTTTCTGTTCTGAGCAAGAAACCCGTTTCAGGTTGTTGTTGTTGTTTAGCAGCTTTTTTCCATTTGCTCGTGCATACAGTGCATGGCAGAGCAGAGTGTCTGAGCCTGAATTGGTGTAATTTGATCTGTGTGGTCCTAACCTCATGGGATAAATACCCAATAAAAGACATTTTGGCGTCTGGATAAGCATAAATCCAGCCAATTTGAGGCCTAATTAAGTAGGACTTACACAGCACCCTGGGACGGTCTGTTATGAGGGACAGAAAAATGACCGGGGGCATTAACGTCTGCGTCGTCTCTGGAGAGCTCTAGATTCAATAAGGAAGGAAATACGGGGGGGGGGGGGGGGGGGGTCACTGTGTGGCTTACTTCAGAAAAGCAGCACATCATCATAACAGAACACCACACACACATATAGATGCAGTGTGTGTGCAGAAACAATGCTGCCGGCTGACAAAAGAAGTCTGATCTTCTACCGACGCAGATGTGAAGTTATTTTTGACCCGCTCCAGAGGCATTACCGAGCCCTTACATCCAGCAACAAATTATTTATTCATCGCTTTATAAGCTGCAACAAAACACAATTTTCCTCATAAGCACAGCTTGTTGCTTCCACTATTAACAACCAAGGTTGCACACAAACACAAACACCCTTGATAAGCGCTATCTAGGGATGATGAAAGAGGTTGTTTGGGGGGGGGATGGGGGCGAAAATGTGGCTGCATCTGTCTGGACAAAGATATACATGAGCCGCGTCATGCTGCAAAACAAATTAGTCCCTGTCAAAATCCCTTCACATCCCTTCCGCACTTTCCAGGATTTCACAAGCAGAGCGGGGAAAAAATAAAAAGCCTGGTGCGATAGAGCGACAGAGAGCTGTATCGGGAGGTCATCTGTGCTTCAAAAGGGAGATATATTAAATTCATTCATCTCAGTCAGTGGGAGTGCCGCTGCTGTGGCTTCCATGTGATGAGGGATAGAGAGATCTCTCATTCGGCCTGGCTTGGCTCGCTACCTTCAGAGCTATTGTCTGGGAAAATATCCACGGGTGTGATTAAATAGAGATGGCTGGATGCAAAGAGTCACCGGTGTTTTAAAAGCAATCTGTATGAAACAGAGAAGGAAGGCGATGAAAAACTTCTAAAAATGGCTGAGACACGGTAAAGCCACCGGGACAACAGGAAGGCACGGCAACCCGCGGCTAAAACCACATTTATCACGTTTACACTGATTCAGCGTACAATGACACGTTTTATGTTACTTTATTGTTCCAGTAAAATAAAAAAATAAAAAAACAACACCCGTCCCTTAGCAGCCTCAACAGAAAAGCCCAGTCCGTTTGATTCCCAGCAACCTCAACCAGCTCATGGTATCCCAAGGTATACGCTAGACTGGGTGGAGATACAATCCCACCAGTGTGTCCTGGGTCTACCTGGGGCCATCCTGTCAGCATGACAAACCCAAACACCCCCCTTTGGTGATGTCCAGCTGGCATGCTGACCAAAGGCCTGAACCTTCTCCTCCTCACCGCAGTTCAACCAACTCATCAAGTGCTGTAAGTGCACTGCAGCATATTTTGCTGATGTCCTTTCCCATCTCTTTTTGCCCCCGTTCCATTTCCATATCCACTTTTGGCCCTCTGGGTGCCTTTGGATCCAACTGTGTGCTTCTTCCAACCCACTGCTAATTCGTTACAGCGTTTGGGACTAGCCAGCATGGAACACAAGAGTATTTATCTCTGATCTGTGTGTCTCATTCTGTAACTGACCAAAATTGTTGTTAGAGTGGACGCAGAGTCTACTACACCCAGTAGAGAATCAGTCCCTATGCGTGTTGGGGGAATGACTTACTCTTATTTTGACGAGCTGGACTACAGTACTTCTGGTTTCTGACTGAACAAGATAAACAAATGAGATGTTTCTGAAGTTACCATGTAAAGGAACAACACCAAAACACTTAAATGTATGATTTTCTTTCTACAATCAAGGAAACTTAAATTCTTGCTCGCCCACACAGCCGATTTTCCTCTGTCAGTGAGCCCCAGGGCAGCTGTGGCTACATTGTAGCTCATCACCACCGATGTGTGTGTGAATGGCTGAATGAGCCTTTGGGGGTTGTAGGACCCCAAGAAGGCACTATACAAATACAGACCATTTACTAAATACCATCCATACATCAATGTTCTGTAGCCGCTTACCCACTAAAGGTCGTGGGGTTGGGGTCTGGTGCCTATCTCCAGCAGTCTCTGGTCAACCAGGTGGGGTAAACACTGGACAGGTCATTTACCAAATGTTTAAGAATAAAGAAATTTTTTTTCACCAAAAGTGTTTTTCTCTAATTTTCCATAACTAGCCATTCTCATTTCAAAGACCAAAATGATGATGATGATCAAATGTCAAAACTCAATGGGTGAAAATAGGCGTAGAGTCACAGAGTACTAAATAAAACAGAACCCTGCGTAGTGTAGTGTCTGCTTTAAACAATGTATCTGTCTGTAAGATAATATCATATATCATACAACGTTGTAACAACTGCAGCTTTAAAAATAATGAGTCATCCTTATTCATTTGGGAGCCCCAAGGAAGTAATCCCACCTAGGGCGACAGCCGGGACTGTTGTCAAGAAGTCATACATTACAAGGCAACTCTGTGGAGACTCCATTCTCCTACAATAGCATTTTGCTATTATAAGCAGGCTTAGGAATGTGACTTTATCAAATGAAGACTTTCTAGGAATGCTGTTGTAGAGTTCTAAGCAGTGGACAGAGGCCAGAAAGGCAGAACCACTATTGGGCTGCATGGTTCTCCATCGGTGTACCAATGTCTGTATTTAACATGGACTGGATTGTAATAAACCTGTTATCTTTTTAAACTTAAACTTCGTCATCACTGAGTCATACCCCTCCAAGCTACAGAACCAGCTCAGCATGAAAATGAACCACATTAGATCCAGAATACCTAGATGTCTCCATGGCTGATTATGTACATTCACATTTGTCTACGGAGGACTTCCTCCATAACCAACTTTGATCAAACTCCTCAGCATCAGTTCCACTAAAGCAGTTTGTTTTTAGGTTGAAAGAGCAGATCTCCAGCATTTGACAGGTGAAGTGAGTTCCACTGATTATTTCTTACAGTGACACCTGTCCAGAGGTTAGATATATTATGCAGCAAGCGAACAGTCACTTCTTGAAGTTGATGTGTTAAAAGCAGAGGGGAGTAAAAAGATTTTGACAAGGACAAAACTGAGACGTGGAGGGCACGATCACAGAGTTTCTGCAACTAGAGCACCAGCGTTAAAAACAGTAGCATGGTTGGGTGTGAAGGAGTTCAAACGGACAGTTTAAAGGGACATTCCAGCTAATTTTAAATTCGTTTTAGGATTTTTTTAACCAAGGGGGTCATGGCATACTCCCCTACCATCGGAACCACCTCACCGCCAGGTAGTGGTCAGTTGACAGTGTAACAGAGTAAATAGTGTCATTCCACTTGCCATCAGTAAAACAGTTGAAACCGTTTACGTGTATTACGTACTAACGTATCCAGCTGCGCCGGCGGTTAGTCAGTTTTAAGACGGAGCCGATCGAGGTAGGTCGGGTTCTATCAGCGCACGTATGTGAGGAAAACTTTCAAAGTTATTTAATACTTATGTCAGTATTTTTATTCCAACAGAGTGTGCTGTTTGATCCTACCAATCCTACCAAAAGCTAGGTTTCTGACCAGCATTCCTGTGTTGACAGGTAATTGTTAAAGTTATGTGTTTAAAGGCCGGTTAGTCAGTTTTAAGACGGAGCCGATCGAGGTAGGTCGGGTTCTATCAGCGCACGTATGTGAGGAAAACTTTCAAAGTTATTTAATACTTATGTCAGTATTTTTATTCCAACAGAGTGTGCTGTTTGATCCTACCAATCCTACCAAAAGCTAGGTTTCTGACCAGCATTCCTGTGTTGACAGGTAATTGTTAAAGTTATGTGTTTAAAGGCCGGTTAGTCAGTTTTAAGACGGAGCCGATCGAGGTAGGTCGGGTTCTATCAGCGCACGTATGTGAGGAAAACTTTCAAAGTTATTTAATACTTATGTCAGTATTTTTATTCCAACAGAGTGTGCTGTTTGATCCTACCAATCCTACCAAAAGCTAGGTTTCTGACCAGCATTCCTGTGTTGACAGGTAATTGTTAAAGTTATGTGTTTAAAGGCCGGTTAGTCAGTTTTAAGACGGAGCCGATCGAGAGTGTGCTGTTTGATCCTACCAATCCTACCAAAAGCTAGGTTTCTGACCAGCATTCCTGCGTTGACAGATTAAATGCTGGTGTCAGCAAAAACTTCGTCTCAAGACTTTTTGTACAACACAACGCAGAGTTAATAAAGAACTGAACCTACCAGTACCAGGGCTGGTATGGTTACAACAGCTCCACCCCTCTCTTCACCCGAGTGTCCTAGGCATGCGGCCGCAGGTCAGATGAAACAACAACAAAGGCAATAACTGAGCTGCGGCCTATGGTTTCCTGCTGCCAAGAGCACATACAGTGTGGACACCTTTATGTCTGAACATGGTGTTCATTATGGACAATCCATGACTAGCACATAAGTCCAATAACAAAACATCACTCAGATTCATTCTCTTGGTGATCCTTATTTTTAGACACATTTTTGTCCATACATTTAAAATCTAATGTATTCACAGGTTCCACCTGGCTGCTCCGACTGAACCTCACGAAGGACAGGTGATCTGTGCTGATGTTCAAGTTGCAGATAAACCTCTGACAAAAAGCATTTACCTGGCCTGTGTCTTATCTTCTTAACGGAAGACATTAATACTGAACCACTTATTCAACTTACGAACAGTGAAGCTGGTTAAGTGAGCTAAAATGTCACTTCTTCAGGAATGCCAAGTGGAGAAGGTTAACTGGTCTGTAATTACAGCTCGTTGTGCAACGTTAAAACACTTGGAGCTGTGTGGGAGTGACCAGAGAAACATGTAAAACACCAAGTGTACGTGAGTTGGAAATATGCTTTAAAAGCAGGAAGGTGAGAAAGATGCAAATGCTACAATCTGGCAACTGCGACATCAGTGACGCTTTTAAATTCCCTCAGTGGAGGCGGATGTACCTGGATTGCACCTAATTCTGTGACTAACTCAGAAACGGCAGGCTGACGAATGCATCTGGCGCTGCGCTGACGTTGCATCTTGCTGATTTTCCTGCCCAGTTCACCCACATCTGAACCAGAGAGCTGTGTTCTCATGTCCCCCATGGTTTATTCATACAGCAGAGGCCAAACTCCATGCACTGCCAATCCTCTCATGTTTTAATATTTCCCAAATCTTTTCATCTACATCTCCTGCTGCTCCTTTTTATTCCGGTTATCCTCTCCCCTGTTACCAGCTCACCGTGTTAAATATTTTCATACATTTATGTGCGTTAGCAACACGACACAAAGGTAAAGAGGTGAACGCTGTGAGAGAAACACACTCTGCACTGTAAGCACAGATGTCTTACTGCTCTGAGCCAAAGGGACGTGGCACAGTCGCACATTGTTACCCTTGTTGACTTCCTCCTTCTTCTTCCTCATCTCAACCTGCCTCCCTCCTGTTTTCTCTCCTTGCCCTGCGCCTGAACTCGGTGTGTGGACTGACTGTGATATGGTCTGTGTGGGTGACAGGCTCACTGGTGTGATATCTGAAGAGGAGAAAAACAGATCAGCTTCTCTTTACTTAGCACCCTGCCCTCCCTCCTCCACCAGCCGCTGATGAGGGAAGGACTGACTTCAGATAGCAACGACTTTAATTCATTTATATTTCAGAAGGTGGTTACGGAGAGCCTCTCAGAGTTCAAGGTCTCTTCATCACCCTATAAATAGAAGCAAACCGGATGCTACAAGAAACAATTCTGGATTTTAGTGCTTGAAAGTTTGAAACATTCTACTACACACCTTCTGTATTTTATGGCTTTTTTGTTGGATAGCGTAAAACAACGGTAAAAGATTACAGCTCATTAGCATAGAATGCTACAGGCAAACAATGATAGTTTATGAGCTATCATCTGTTTTTACAGGCTTTTGGTTAACCTTTATGGGTTTTAGCTGTTAATGCTACTGTGTTTGGGGTTTTGTTGGCTTTTGAAATAGCTGGTGTATGATTGTTAAAGCTGCAGCAAATCTGCAAAACAAGCTAGCTAAGAAATAGTTTTCATGTCCTTTGGGCAACCATGTTGTGGAGATAAAAAATAAAAAAATAAAATTATAAAGTGGTTCTCATGCATTTGTTTAAAATCCTCCACTGAAAACACGTTTCAGACGTTTCTGGTTGTCTGTCTCACCGAACGGCTGCACTTCCCTGGGTCCTCCATTCATTACAACAGGGCTATTCCACTCCGGGCCTCGGGGATCGGTATCCGGCACGTTTTAGTTGTTTCTCTGCTCCAACACACTTGATTCAGTAGATGAATCACCTGCACAGCAGCTCATCAGGCTCTGCAGAAGCCTGTTAATCACCTGCTGATTGAAATTATGTGGGTTGAAGCAGGGTTAAAACCCAAACGTGCTGGATACCGGCCTTGAGGCTCGGAATTGAATAGCCCTGCATTACACACTCACGTATTTAGCAACAGAACATCCCTGGTATGAGAGGTTCTCTGCTCAATGATGCCAGAGAAGGAAAAACAGCCGGCTGCTACCAATTCAACTGTAGGACAAATTACCAGAGTCCCAAACAGAAAATGGTTTGATAGTGATGCTGGAAAACAGTGTGCACTAGCAAACTATTCCAACTGCCAACTTCCACCAGTACCTAGTCAGCATGGCCTGAAACCTAGCTTATACTTCTCTGTCTATGTCAGAGCAAAGACACACATCGCCATTAATCGTAGCCGCAAGTCCTCTCCAACAGGCTTGTAAGGACAGACAGAGTAGAGCCTTTTCTAAATATCTGTCAAAAGCAACAGAGACCGCAAGCCTGATTGGTCAGGACGCAGCTTCCTTTAACTTCGTCAACAGCACTGCCATCCCTCCTCAAAGAAATAAAAAGAGAGCCAAACATATCCGGCAACAGACACGGAGCAGACTGAAGAACGTCCTGCAGAAAAAGTTTGACGATATAAATGTTTACACACCTGTGACTGAGGGAGTACAAAGATACGCAGCAACATTTTTATCCGTGTCATGAAATTACAGGAAACGTGAGTTTAGAGGTGATGACTGATGGAGAAGAGGAGGACAAGTTTGTCCATGGTAAGAAGTCTATAAAAGACAAAAACACAATACAAACACACCATGTGACTGCACTGATGGCAGCATACCACAGAAAAGTGTAACGCCCTCTGCTGTCCTGGCGGAGAATTGCTTCACAACATTGACACACCAACGGAGAAGTATAAAAGGAAAATGTTTCCGGCAATGTGTGTGTGTGTGTGTGTGTGTGTGTGTGTGTGTGTGTGTGTGTGTGTGTGTGAGAGCGCAAACTAAAAGTACAAATTAGACCTTACTAGGTTTCAAAACTTTTTCACTACAGATATTGGGGATTTAAGGCCCTTATCATTGCTGCCGTTTCTGCTCAAGAGGCCTTAATAAAGCATACTGACATTTGAATTAAAGTAGTTCTTGAACCATTTGGTCTAGAGGCTTGGCTGAGGTGTTTTTTGTAGGTAAACACTCAGAGGTTTTCCCCACAACAGTCACAGCTTGTGTAAGTGATACTGTCACTATATGATCTTTAATGCAGAGAAAATATAGACGTTTTTTATGTTTATGTTTATGTATTTAGCAGACACTTTTGTCCAAAGCGACTTACAAGTGATAATCAGCATGTCGCCCTTGAGGCTAACAACAACAATAACAACAACAATAACAAACAATTTCCAGTCAGTCGTAAGTGGAAGTGAGGCAGCACGGTGAATCATGGAGAGGAGGGAACAAGGAGTGGACAGTAGAAAGGGGGGACGGGAGCAGGGAGGGTGCTAGTTAAGAAGATGTTCTCTGAAGAGCAGGGTCTTCAGGAGTTTCTTGAAAATTCAAAAGGAAGCCCCTGTTCTGATAGTGCTTGGTAGGTCATTCCACATTTGTGGAACGATGCATGAGAAGAGCCTGGATTGTCCTGACCGTGGTGTAGGCACTGCTAGTCGACGATCCTGTGATGACCGGAGCGGCCGGGCCGAGACGTAAGCCTTTGCAAGAGGATTCAGGTAGATGGGAGCCGTACCATCTCAGACTTTGTATGCTAGTGTTAGCAATTAGAATTTGATGCGTGCAGCTAGCGGTAGCCAGTGGAGCTCAATGAACAGAGGGGTGACGTGTGCTCTTTTTGGCTGATTGAAGACCAGACACGCCGCTGCGTTCTGGACCATTTGAAGAGGTCTCACAGTACAGGCTGGAAGACCAGTTTGAAGGGCATTGCAGTAATCGAGGCGGGAGATGACAGTAGATTGGACCAGGAGCTGGGTGGCATGTTGTGTTAGGTATGGTCTGATCTTTCGTATGTTATACAACACAAAGCAGCATGAACGAGCAACAGAGGTAACATGATCTTTAACTCATTTACTGCCAATGACGACTGAAGTCGTCATTTTCCTTTTTTTTGCTGTTTGAGCATCGGAATGAGCCCCCGCACTGAGAGAACAAACATCTCAGCCCTGAAGCCTATCTTCATCCGCATACGTCACACGTCACGTGATCAGGAAGCAGACCATCCATGTGTTAGGAGATCGTTTTGGGCCGTTCCTGTAAAAAAAAAGTGAGGCGCGAACCGGAAAAGTGTCTGCCGATCACAATTTGACAATGGATTATGAAAGAACGAAAAACGCTCAAAACACTCGGATTCTTCCTGATGTAAGAGGTGAGTCTCCTCCTTGTTTTGGTTGTTTTGGCATCGACATCATCCTAGCACGCAACGTTCTGTGACTTAAAAAAAACAGTAAAAACGGTGAGAAACACTGGCAGCGAAGGCCGTTAGCGATCAGGAAACGGCTGGCAGTGAATGAGTTAAAGGTCAGGTGTTCATCAATCACAGCAACCAGATTTCAAACTGCCTTTGAAGGAGCCAGGAAGTCATTTTGGACTGAGATATTGTGCTGTATGGATGGTTTTGCTGGGATGACAAGTACTTCAGTTTAAGAGAGGTTGAGTTGGAGATGGTGGGATTTCATCCATTTTGATATGTCAGAGAGACAGTTTGATATTCATGCAGAGACAGTGTGGTCGTCGATGGAAATGACATGTAGAGCTGGGTGTCCTCTGCATAGCAGTGGTAGGAGAAGCCATGTGATCGAATGATCTCACCCAGTGAGGTGGTGTATAAGGCAAAGAGAAAAGGTCCTAGTACAGAGCCCTGGGGGGCTCCTGTGGCAAGATGGTGCACGGTAGAGGATTGATGCTAGAGAGTGTGGACAAAAGGAAGCCATGGTTGACAGTGTCACACGCAGCCGATAAGTCGAGCAGGAAGTTTTTATGGAAACCTATTCATTTTATAAAAATACATGATTTTAAAATGGCATTAGCAATGAGATATGGACTGGAAAACACTATGTGTCAATAGCCTGAAGTCTTGCCTTGTCCCACACCAAATTATACACCAGGGGTTTTCAATTCTGGGCCTGGAGTACTTTTTTGTTTTACCCTGCTTCAACGCACCTGATTTCAATCAGCAGATGATTAACAGGCTTCTGTAGAGCCTGATGAGCTGCTGCACAGATGATTCAACCACTGAATCAAGTGTGTTGGAGCAGAGAAACCACTAAAACATAATGGAATTCAGTTTTAAATACAGGAAAAGTCTTTATTTTAATGGACATCTGGCAAACAGAGGGGAGCGTTGTCTAATCGGAGCTGTTTGAATGAAGGTTATTTAATTCCAATCTGCTGTAAAACAATGGAACCACAATCTAAAATTCTCCCATAATTTCTAGGAAGCTAAAGTGATTTGGACAGTTAGACTGATCCTGAGGTGAGGAGTCTTGCTGGCACAGAGTTAGAACTTTATCAATCCATGGAGTGGATTCTCCAGAAAAGCCACCGACTGCTTTCCTCATGCTGGCTAACCCGACCTCAGCCATCGATCAGAAACTAAGAGTTGTCTTTAATTGGTTGGACGAGGTCGATTGCCCGTGCAGACAGTGAGAGGCCTGGAGGGGTATTTGTGTGTGTGTGTGTGTGTGTGTGTGTGTGTGTGTGTGTGTGTGTGTGTGTGCGCGTGTGTGTGTGTGTGTGTGTGTGTGTGCCAGTCAAAACAGTGAAACCCCTCATGACTCTCTCTCTTAGGGCAATCACATTAATGAAGTGAAAGTCTGCGGTTGAGAAAACCTCTGACCTGCTGATTAACTGACAAGTGAAGGAAACAAATAGCTGGGGGCGTCGGTTCTGGGTTCCTCAGAAACGTTGCTGTTGCATACATCTTCTATTAGGAGGAGCTCAACTGATGATGTCACAATAAACTAGAATGCTGGGAAAAATGTAAACAAAAACTGAACTTTATTTAAACTAAGATAAGCCTCTTGTTGGTTTATTCCACTCAAATTTCAACATGTCTAACTTATTCCTTTGTCCAAATCCTGTGTTTATTATTCTGGATAAACATTACTCAGATAAAAACACGGATATACAGATGTGCCTGTAACCGATGTGTTCATAACGAGCAGGAAGCTGCCTCTTCTTGTTAGCCGCCTTCAGGCAACAGGACGGTTTCATCTCAGCTCTGTCCATCCTAAATTAGCTGGAGCTCTAAAAAAGCAGCAGCATGTCTGGGTCTTGTTTTCTCTTCCTACAATGGAGTTTTACCTCAGGAAGGCAGTAATGAATTGTGTGACCTGACAGAAGTCCTCAGGAAAAGTTCACGTTTACTTTTGGCACTCTCGGATCTGGTCCATACTATCACGGGTCTTTGTTTCTAAGTTTAAAAAAATTAAAGTAATCTAAGTAAATAAATCTTTACAGAAGTAACAAGCAAGAACTGGAACACAATCTCAGAAATACGTGTGCCTCACCAGTAGGTGGCAGGACTGTTCACATTAAACATATCGTTCATCATATTTATTTATAAAGCGCTTTCCATCAATGAGAGATTGAACCAAAGCGCTGTACACAAAACAAAAATGTTAAAGTAAAACAACAGCAACCATGCAGTGGCTAAGATAAGACAAAATGGATTAAAGTAATAAAGTTATTAGTTAAAAGACAAGATAAGAATGACTAAAAGAAGGCTAGTGGAACGCCATGGTGTAAAAAAGGGTCTTCAACTTGCTCTTAAAAACCGGCAGAGAGGGTGCTTGTCTGATCTCTAATGAAAGGTCATTCCACAATTTGGGGGCCCAGACCGAGAAAGCCCTGCCACCTCTGGTCGAGCATCGCTCATGCGGAACGACCAACAACTCCAGCTGTGATGACCTCTAAGCGCGTGATGGAGTGTACGGGGTGGTTAAGTCAGAGAGGTATGATGGTGCACAGCCCTGTAGTGACTTGAAGACAAACGTGAGTACCTTGGACTTGGGTGTTTCTCAATGTCAAGGAACCTTGCCTTGATGTCTTGGCCCCGCCCCAGTCGCCAAGGAGATATATCATCAGGAGCTGCAAAGGTGTGTCCCAATCGGTTAAAATGCTCATGTTCTACCGAGGCGTGTGTTCTCCGTTTGTTAGCCGTTTAGCTAGCTGAGCAAGGACACACGGGAGTTGCCTTGTAGCCTAGCCTTGGCCAAAAATTACCCACAATACACAGCTGCATTTTCAAAAAGATGGCAGATCAAAAGCCGGCAGCTACTTCGGGGACAATTTTCAAGTTTAAATGTAAGTCAGCTAATTTAAAATGTTTTTTTTAAGACCCAAAGAAGTTATCTATTTGTTAGTCAGTTGCTTAGTAGTTGCAGCTTTGGTGGCTAGCGGGTAGTAACTCACTTATATTTTTAATTTAATAAACATATACACAATTTAAAAAGTAAAAGGCTCATTATATATTTATATTGAAACGAATACATATAAAATATAATGTTATCTCCCGTGTCACGTGACGTTACGTGACCGCCGTGGAAGCCGCAGTCACGTGATGCAAGTCTGTTCCATTTAACCGTTTTCTTTGACCAAGGAAGGACAGTGTCCTTGCAAGCAAAGCACCTGTCCTCGCAAGACATCGCCTCGCAAAGCAAAACGTCTTGACATTGAGAAACACCCTTTGACTCTAAAAGAGACCGGAAGCCAATGCAGATGAGCCAAGATGGTGTGATGTGTTCATGCCTCCTGGTGCCAGTCAGGAATCTAGCTGCAGCACTTTGTACCATCTGGAGCCAAGCTAGAGCAGCCTTGCTAACTCCAGAGTAGAGGGAGTTGCCGTAATTTAATCGAGAGGTGATAAAAGCATGGGCTTCCGTCTTCAGGTGAGCCCGTGACACTAGCGGCTTAATCCTGGATATGCGGCGGAGATGAAAAAAGCAGCAGCGAACTACACTGTTACACCAAGAAACCGTGTAATACTTGTGCTTTTTGAAATATTCTGAGTTTCATTTGCAACTTGAATATATTCTTCAAACCCCATTGCCTTGATGGAAAGGAATTAGACAGGAACACGACTGGATAAGAAAAAGCCAGACTCCTCTACATCACTGAAAAAGTATTATTCATGGCCCCACCCACCTTGGCTTTCAACTATATTGATTTAGCGCCAAAGAGAGAGCAGGGTGCTTGTGCTATCACTGGAGGTAAAACATCAACATTGCATTTTCTTTAACCAATAATAAGAGCGATAAAAGGCAGCGGAAGAGTTGCATTGCTGTTAGCCAATCAGAGGCCAGACTTTTGCATATAGGGAGCCGAAGTCCTAACCACGCCCATCTACTTCCGGACCACGGGTTCCCGGAAGAACGAAAAAAATGAATGCAATTCAATGGGGCTAAAAACGCTGTTAGGTAATTCAATCTATGTTCGGTAATTTAATTTAGCATTATTCACTATTATGTTGCGTATTTTAATTTATACTATTGTTCTTATAATACCTTAAACTTATATTACCTTAAAGGAAGTCAGAACACACACACAGAGGGATTAGATTCTTAATTTGGTAAGTTGTAACAAACCTAATAAACAGACAACAAACTCTGCAAAGTGTGACACTCTGCAGAGGGTGAGAGTGAATCAGACCATCACACACGGAAGCCATATTCCTCTCACAAAGGAGCCGAAGCTGTGGAGGGGTTTTATTGAATCCATAAACCACACCCACAAATTCCATAAACAGAAGAGAAGTTTCTAGATTTGATCCAATTGAAAAACACCTTGGTCTTAGCCTGCACAGGACAATGGAATTCTTCAGATACTAGAACTACAAGTTTCTTGGTCTGGCAGAAAACTCCCTGGTTTGGCTGGTTTAGACTTGTTCTAATGGATCAAAATGCCTAAAGCAGAAAACAGTTTCTGAGAACATACAGACGTAAACAAGTAACTATAGGTCAGGGTTTTTTCCTAACACCATTTCACAAAGGAAAAGATTTCACAACAATAATGAACAATCAAAAATACCTAACAAACGCTATTTTCTATCTCCACTTGTTATGTGCTATGGATTTCACATATGATGTCCGTGAATTTTAAAGACACATTTTGATACCAAGAACGCACTTATTTTCGAGCAGGGGGAAGCGCTATTTTAGGTTTTGAGTGAAAATAAGTTCAGGACTACAAATGCCTTTCGCCAAAGTGACATCATCAAACCAGACGCAAAAAAAAAAAGAGGAAAAAATGGCTGTAAGTTCAGCAAACTTCAAATCCTTCCTTCAGGAGAAAAGAACCACCATGAATCTGGCCATGTGGTAAGGAGCAGCTACGCTAGGGGAGAGGAGATTCTGTGGTGTTGCCGTATATGTGATGTGCTGATGTCTGATTTGTAGTCGTGCTAACTACGAACATTTACAAGCTGATAAATCTCAAAGTACGTGACTGGCGTGGTTGAAACGCCCATCATTGCTTTTCATTTAAACAGAAGTACAACATTTGTGTGATCCAGGCTAAGCTGATTAGAAAACTGCTCTTTTAGCTCTGTTGGCTTGCTTTCATTTTTTCATTCTTCCAGGGACCCGCGAGCCGACCGGAAAGACTTAGGCTCCCTATAGTGCACATTTATGAGAGGGACTAGTGATCCTGTCGTTTTCTATTTGTTTTCAGAACTTATTTCATTAAAAGTCAGAAAAAAGTGTGACAGACTAAAAACACCTGATAATTTTTTTCATTTTTTGTGTAGGTTTCCAAACACCAAACCCTCTGTCAGGAATCTTGGTGTGACCTTTAACCCAGCTCTCACTCTGGATCTTTGTAATTCTTTTATTTATTGTTCTTGAGGAGCACTTTGTGATTTCTATATTGAGAGGCACTTTATAAAAATGCTTCTTCTTCTGCCAACTGTCAAAGTACGTTCAGAATGACGTTCTGCAATCACCATCCAATCTAAATGTTCACGAGTGACTTGGTAAGTGACAAACCAAAGGACTCACACACAGCTAAAACATGATCAGCTGAGTAGTGTAGACAGAGCCTTGCATCAATGTTAATAAAACCTTAAAGATAGAATTTACTTTTCCCTACAGCTTCTCTAAAACATTAAATGTTAAATTAAAAAATTATTAGTTATTATTGAAGAATTGAATCAAAAGTATGATGTATACAGAAAATGATTCAGTCAATTTGTTAAGAGAGCAGGAAAAAGATGTATTCATCAACACAGCTTTGTTACAGTACAGGTGTCTGCACAAATGCAACATATAAGTGAGTTTGCTTCCGCCGTCACCCCCTCCACTCAACGCTTTTCAATCATTCCTCCATCTCGATAAACTGCTCTTTTATCTGTGCAAACTGAGCTCTAATCTACACTCCTGCTCACCAGCGTGCCTTTCATTTTTCCTGCAGACAGAAAAAGAACTTTGTTCTACAATGGGGATAAAATGAATGTTTTACAAGAAGTAAATTAAATAAAGTCCAGGAGAATGGGTTGAAGCTGCGCAGGCGTTTGCTCACCGTGGCAGCATGAGTGTAACAAGTCTCAGGGATGATCTGATCCTTTTTGAACTTAAATCAAAAAGAACATGAAAACAGAATTGTTTAAGAGTAAACTTGATTAATTTTTATATATTTTTGCACAGCTGCCAAAGCTTTCTCCAGGACATTCCTAAGGGGTTAAGGTCCAGAATCTGTGGTGGCCACTGTGTAAAAATGATGGCTGAGTCCAAACGCAAGGGCTGCATCCTTCCAACGGAACATTTTAAGACCGATTACATCATAAAGCTGTCCAAAGTCAAACAATCTTCTAAATTCACCCCAAGAATGATTGCTTCTTTTCCCCAGGTCTTAAAGTCGGATTTAAAGGATGTCCATTGATGGAATAAGCTGGTCGTTCAGGATATTCAGGCAGCCAGTGGACCTCATTCTTTGGAGTAATGAAGTTACTGAATCAAGTTCTGACCAACTGCAGCAACCCCGGATTATAAATCCAGGTGAAGATTTATTTTGACCCAAGCACTATTTGTGCTTAAAAACTCCAGAGAATTATGACTTTTTGTCTCAGCCACAGTATAATTATTCCAACTAAATAGGAAGCAGGTTCGCGCCAACACGCTTGATGCTCCAACGGGAAACAAGCCGTGTCCTCGTTATTGGTAATTACAGGCTGCTGGTTAGCATCAGCCGTTTGCTACTGTACACTAATTTGTGCTGCTCCTGGTAGAACGTGTTGGTCATAGTGAAATGAGTCGGTTGCACCTGTGTTTGTGCATCAACGTCATTCATTAGAGCCGTTTGTGATTTCTGATCACATGCAAGCGTGACCCATACAAAGAGACAGAGGATCTTCCCTAGACCTCAATTTCCACTAAGGATTTTTACCTTGTATGTTCACTGGAAACAGGTCTCACCTGAGAATGAGAATGTAGGTGTTGTAGCTGCATAAATAAAAGTGGAATGAACAGAATAATCAGGACCAGTTGAACGTTAACTGAGTCATCTAGGCTTTAGGTGAACTAAAACAAACATGATCAGTAACATGATAGAAATAAGTCAATGCTCCTATGGTTGCTAATGACTTATAACTGTAAGACTTCATGTGTGGTGTTTTGTGTGACAGCGTTAGTTATTATAATACAGCAGCTGAGCGTGTCATGAATGTAAATCTCAGTGTCTTTAACTTGGTCCCCCAAAGCTCCCTGTTTGTGACAGTGTGTTGGTTTATTGCTGATGAGTAACGAGATAACTCCTTTGGCCTTCCCAAGGAGCTCTCTGGACCATAAGGGACACACGATCTAAAGCTAATGGGTCCGTTGATTCTGCAAGAGTTACGGATTCACCTCAAAATAACAGTAACATTCAAAAAACGTAATTAGATTTTTTCCCCCTCACATTTGAGAAATTAAATACAAAGTTCAGCCTTGGCATTTCCTATTTAATGACTGGCTCCCACAAATTAAATCTATTGTCATCATTTTGTATTTTCAGTCATCTGCATGACATTTAGGTTTGTCAAGAGCTGAGTTTACACAAACAAATCATCTGATAGATTAGAGGGGATTAAAAATGCTGCTTTTCTTTGATGTATGCAGACTGCGTCAAACATGATCTAATTGGGCGTGGTAAACATAAAGAAAATTACCTCAACCTTTCATTAAGGAAAAAAAATGTATTCAGATTTTTTTGGTGAAAAATAGAATACCAAAGGCCAAACGGATAACAAAAAATAACAAAAAACACAGAATATTCCCAGCAGCACTCCATTTTCAGTTTGATATTCAGATTCAGTGTGTTGTTGACAATGCTGGTCACTGACTGGATCGGTTCAGACCTGCAGAACATGCAGAATGTTCCTTACGCTGCTGTTTTACAGGAGCCACGAACAAATACCAGACAGTACAACACATAGTGAATCACAAGTGTTTTCTTAAGGCTAAAACAACAACCAGAATTCAAAGAAAAATATAGTCAAATTACTTAGAATTTAAGACATTGTTGTTTTCTAGTATATGAGAATTGTAATAAGAATGGATCTGTGACATATTTTTTTTATATTTCCAGCAACCAACTGAATGTTAGTAACAAACTGAACACTTCCCCCATAAGTGAATGTAATAAATCAGCATTGGAAAGAGGACAGCAGCATAAAACTGAATATCAAGCAAAAAGTGCACAGATTACTCAACACTGCTGAAAAAATAGTTTATGTTGGTTTGAATATTGTTGGTCTGAGTTAGTGTAACTCCCATAAAAAAATGTCTAATCTTAAAGCATCTAAATGGAGTATCAGGATTAGTACCTTCATAAATCCTGCCATATCCAGTCCTATAGATACGGCTGCATCGATAGTAGCCCACTCAATCAATAGGAATTAGACCCGAATTCCTAGATAGATCAATTGCAGAATCATGGATTGGGTATTGCAAGACTTTGAATCGGTTGGTGACATCACATGTGAGTCCTAAAGCTGCTCAAATTTTCACAAGCATCTGGCTGCAGACATCAGATGGCGTCTTTGCCGTCACCGGAAATGACGTAACCAAAAAAAACAAGACATTGGGTCATTACCTTCGCCGTAAGTCATTACCTTTGCAGGAAGTAGTTTGGATTTGACAAGAAAAACCATACCGTGTTGTTTTTCTCTTAGAAATGTGTATAAACATACACATATCTAAGCGAAAAACAATACGGTGGGTACCTTAGCCAGAAGTCATTACTTTCACAGGAAGTAGTTTTTTTTTAACAAAACTTATCGGAAAAAGACGGAATTTTTATGACAGTAGCACATACATATAATAATTACAACAATAAAAGGCTGTAAAGTGAATAAAAAAACATATATGGAAAAAAGGAAAGCACATTAAACTAAGACTTTTCAAGATGTGCAAACAAAATAGTACTTGCTAAATATTCAGTTTTATTGTTAAGCCCAAGATTAACTTTTGACCTACACCAATTACTAAAGTACAGGAATCCCAGAAGCAGTGAAAAACATTTCAGCAACACTCCTCTCTCACCAGCAACAAAAATCTGTTACAAAACATCCATAACGCTGTCCTATATGTATATCACAGCAGCTCATTGCAACAGAATCTTACTACTACAGATGATAACTATTTAGCTAGTTAGTATTTCTGTATTATTTTGAGTGAAAGACAATAAAACAAAGGAAACAATTTCACAACCATTTTATTTTGGGTACAAATTAATTTGCTGAAACATGGCTTTCTCAGCTGCGTATCAATTAATCCCCTCCACTTTGATTGTCACCTGAAAAACATGCACATAAGGATTAATTCATACACTGTCAAACGTTTTCGAAAGCCGTACATATTCAAAAATCCATACAAGGTTGTAATACATGTTGAGTTTCCTTTCTGCTATTTCAGAATGTTTGTTCATGGACAGTTACATTTTCTATTCATACATTACTGAAGCAAAATCAATTCCTTTTTAGTTTTTATTTGTTAATTTGTTAATTGTGTAATTTTTTCAGTCATTTAAACACAATAACTTAAACATTTTTAGAGCTATTGAAAGCTAAGCTTGTCCAGAAAAAAAGTGTTTTTTTTTGGGTGCACAGGACCAGTTCCAGTGTGGGCCAGATGCTGAAAAATAAATGCATAAATCTGTCTTTTTTGAAGTTTCACAAATCAGAAAAAGGTTTAACAAATCACAAACTATGTTTTATGTTCTGCTACGAGCCTAGAATAATCTAGAACAGGTTTGAAGAGTGTATGTGTTGTAGTTTTTGAGCTAGAGTAGATTAAAAGTGGTCAGAGTGGAGAAAAATTGGGTGTATTAGCCCTTTAGCCATTTCCTGAATTGGAAGCTAACTTGAGCCTCGTATGAAAACTAGTGATTGAAACCACTTACAAATTTCTGAAAATCTAAGCTTTTAAATAAAATAAAAAAGGGTATTAATAACGTTTCAGTCAAGTCAGTATTATAAATCGTGGTCTTTATATCATATCTCAATTATTTATAAAGTTAATATTATTACTTTAACTGTTTTAACAAACAGGGAGACCAGAAAAACCAAATAGCTACTGTAAGTTAAAGCTAAGCTACAATTGCTGATGTAGCTTTTGTGCTAGCTTGTGAACTCCCTGCATTCGTTTTAAGACTGCGTGTTAATATTGATACAATTAGCTATGAAACACGGTGCCTTTGCAATAATTCTCTGGTAAAGCTTTAAATGCTTTAGTGCCTACATTTAAGAACTAAGAACGGTTACAAACATTAGTTAATTTCTTTCCTCTTTGAAACCCGCCGAGTATGGTTGAAACAAAAACACAAAAACAATGTAGCGGCCACCAAAAAAGACCAACTTCCAGCTGAGGTCTTTTGCTCGTTGATTTTCCGGTAAAAGTAATGACACGCCATCTTGTTCTCACTTGAAAGTTCTTCCGGTGACACGCCAGCTGATGTCTGCAGCCAGGTCCTACTCTAAATTTTTTTAAACAACTTTATGTACAACTTCACAAATTCAAACTAGCTGCCCGCAAAACTCTGTAGAGCCGCCCGCTTGCACACCTGGGTCAGTATGGTCAGGAGAGGGTCGTGTCGATTCATGACCACACGTGCAGGTTTTGTTTACTTCCTGTGTGTCTTGTTCAGTGTCGGGAACATTACTTTTAAAACATAATTAGTTATAGTTACTGATTACTTTGTAAAAAAAAAGTAACTCAGTTACTTACAGAGTTAGAACATTATAAAAGAGTAACTAAGTAACAATAATTGATTAACACAAAAAATAAATATTTTGTTACATGTTTTCATTAAAGAATGCAAGAAAATGGGTTCCCCTCTTAATTAAACATACTTAATTTTCTATAAATTACTGCAGTACTGAAATGTAAATGACTAATGACTGGAACATAGTAAAATATATGTCCCAATGTTTTTTTTTTTATAAAACTGAATCATTGCAATAAATGGGCACTTAACAGGAGGAACTACAAACAGGAACATTACACTAATCTAGACTATTAAATGTCACTGTGTGATATTTAACAAGACCCCAATCAGCTAAAAAGTGTAATTGCAAATAAAAACACCTGTAAAGGTTCCTGAGCCTTTAAATGGTCTCTCAGTCTAGTTAAATAAATACTGAAATAATCAAACTTTGCACTGAATTCTAATTTTTCCAGCTTCACATAATTTTGTGTTTTTAGTTATTCCCATCACTGGCTTGCTGATGTTTGCATGAGTGATAAGCAAATGACAACATGGTAGAACAACGGGCGTCAGCCGTAGTGTGAGGGAGGTGACAAGGTCGGAGGGACCGGTGGCGCCAGTGCTCAGCAGTCCTTTCCTCTCTCAGTGTGCCCTAGGGCAGCTGTGGCTACACCATAGCTCATCACCACCAGCATGTGAATTTGTGTGAATGAGTGAATGAATGATTGTATTGTAAAGTGCCTTGAGGGGTGGAAGAACCCTAAAGGTGCTATACTAATACAGACCATTTGCCATTTACCAAGACAGATTTTCAGCACATTGAGTAATCAGAAATCCAAAGTGTGGACCATTTTGGGGTTTTATAAGAAGGAAGAGAAAGTTGACAGAAGCCATGTTTTTTTGTAAACTGTGTAAAGCATCATTGACTTATACTAGTAGCACTACAAATCTAGACCAGCATGCGAGGAAACATGCTCAAGCGTGGTCAGTATCTTTCACAGGTCAAAAAGCAGCAGTTTGATTTATTTTATTGGTTTGTTTATAGGTGTGTAACTTGTTCAAAACTCTATGCTCAGGCTGAAACGTTCTGTGTTATAATTACTTTTGTTTCCGTCCAAAGATTCAGCCACATTTTGTTGGTTCTTGTCTAAAAATAAATACATTGACATGGGGTTTGTGCCATAAAGACACAATGCTTTGGGATATGTGGTCACTTTAATCAGAATCAGAATCAGAATCAGAATCAGGATCAGAATAGGTTTATTGCCATTGTCAGTGAACAAACAATTCACAAACTAGGAACTTGCTTCGGTACTAATGTGCTACATATAACATGAATAATAAGATTAAAAATAGAATAAAATAGAATAAAATATAATTTAAAAAAAGTGTCACTTTAAGTGTCACTTTAACAGAATTGACATCTTTATTTTATAAAATATCCGTTGTGGCCCAATCACTACGCTCTAATAGTTTGAAACCCCTATAGAGAGCTGTGATTGGCCAGCCAGAATGCTGCTAGAGGCTGCGGAGGTTCCAATGGGGCGTTCCTAGACCAAAACGGTGCAAAGCAAGAAAGTGGTCTAGTTCACTAGGCTAGAGAAATAGTACAGTTTAAAAATAAAATGGAAGCTGTAGTCAACTGGAACTTAGGCAAAAACTTGAAGTTATGCTAACGCGTCCAAAAAATTAAAGACCAAGTTCACTGAGAAACCACTTTTTACTTGTTACTTTTTAAACAAGATAGGTCACTCCGAGTTTCGTATGCAAGCTGAACATGAACAAAGTCTTCCAAACCTATTTCCTGCATTAGCTTCTGATAGGACATAGAACAATGTTTGCATTGGGAAAGCCACTCAGATCTAAATCATATTGAAAATTAGCATTCAGTTCAATTTATTTATGTAGTGTCAATTCACGACAAGAGTCATCGTCTCAAGACGCGTCAAAAGTAAACATTCCAATACAGTTCTGTTCATTGTACTAATCAGTAAAACGTTTCCCATAAAAGGAACCCGCACTGGACTCACCCATCTTGGCTTGCGATGGGGAAGGCTGCTGTTGGTTTAGCATCTGTGAAACAGCAGAGGAGTTTTTTGACTAGTAGAAGCTAAGCATGAGCAACTTCACAACACAGCATAACTCAATCAGGCTTGTGTTGTTTATGGAGATAAAGCATCAACATTGCAAAGCAAACTTCTGCTCCCCTCTCTTGCAGCTAACTTCTACTTCCAGAAACAGGAGTGTGACTACTTTTGGCCCCATAGAGAACATCTCACATGTCAGATCCAGTGGTCGGCAAGGAAGGCGCGGGCAGTAGAGGGCGACATCTAGCCTGGCCTGCCAGACTCGTCCTCTGCTTAATTCTGCACAGAGAAAGAGTCTGTTAACTCACAGGCAGAGAGGCACATGAGGGGCGGGACTAGGCAGTTCAAAAATAACCAATCAGAAAAAAAAGTCGGAAATGCTGACTGTACCGCGTGACGTTGTGGTTTTTTTAGCTGTAGCCAAAAGTGGCGTCTCGCAACAGCGCAGACATCTTTCTTTAGAAGAAAGGCTTTTAGCGCTTCTACTTGTTGTGGTTTTAAAGACGTGTCCAGGTCATTTAGAACAGAGAAAAGAGCCGCAGTGAACTCCGCCTCAGTCGCCATGTTCGACAAACTCTGCGTTTTGGTGTGTGATGTACGGTGCTCAGCGCTGACTGGCTCGGTTACAATTCTCACGGGGTGGGGTTATTTAAATAGAAGAGTTCCCAGACGCTTTCTCTGTGCAGAATTAAACAGAGGAGGAGTCTGGCAGGCCAGGCTAGGCGACACCGACCCCTACTGCCCACATATAAACAGTGGCATTGACACCGTCAACACCGGCAAAGCTCTGATGATGGCAACTGTGTGACAAGGAAAATGTCAGCAAATAAGTTAAAAAACCAAAACTTTACTACTCTGTGTACAAGATATGAACAGAAAAGCCATGGAATTTGAAAAAAAAAAAACAGAGAGCAAAACAAAGGGCCCTTCATCCTTACTAGAGACCACTGCAGATGTATTAACAATAAGGTGAATTTGGCCTGTAAATATGTGACAGAGCAGAATCCCATATACCATAGGCAAAGATCAGTTTTTAAAGATACATTTTTTATACTGATCCATGCACGACAACTAAATGGGTGAATGCATGTTTTAGCTTTTGAGCAAAACAGCATTTTCTTTTTTGAAAACTTTATATTTGATAGTATTTTTCTTTTTCAGCAAGATAATCTCTTCTTTCATACATGTTCATCTGCCACCAGTACAACTAAACAGAGGAGAAACAAATACAACATTTGTTTTGCTTTGTTTTGAGGTAACAACGTTGTAATCTGCAGCACAATATTTGTTAAATCCCTCTGAATAAGCCATCTGAATCCTCTCCTTCTCAGACTTTGTGTTTGGAGAGGTGGTCTCTCATAAATGCAGAGATTTCACAGCCAGAAGGCAAAATATGGCCTACTGAGGAATAAGTAGCACTTATTCCTCGTTTGTAAAAACCAAACAGCGTGTTTTTAACATCAAGACGGAGTTTGTTTGGCGAGAAGCGATAGTGAGCTTGTGCCCTGAGCTACTGCAGCTGCTAGTGTTCACTACAAAGATTAAAACAAAGGCTAATTGAAAATGAAAGGAAGAAAATATAAAAACTAATGAATAATTTGTGGTAAATCAACATCTCTTACAGGCTAATAAGCTGAGTCTGTTTATTCCAGTGAAAGTAAAAGAATAAACGGGATCGTGCTCCCACAGCGTAGATCTGGTACCTCTCCGCTTTCTCGCCAGAGGTCACATGTGGTATTTACTGAAACCGACAGACCTTGAACTCACTTTGCACTTCAGGCCCTGTCATGCAACACTTTGACTCCACTGAATATTTGATCGCATTCATAAGCTTTAAGCCACAGATTGTAATAATTAAGTTGCACACAAAAAAAAGAAAAATCCCACTGCAGGTCGAGTGGGGCCGTGCACATCTGCATCAGCTCAAACAGGGCCCTTGCAACATGCACCCTGATGTTGGCACACACACAAACCCAAACACATGCTTATCGCACCGCTACATGAATCTCAGGGCGCACACACACGCAGGTGTATCTTTATACGGCAGAAGAAAAGGGGATTCAAAGCAGTGTAATTCAAGCATATTTCGGTAAAGCTCCTTTTTTATGCGCTGGGTGGCAGTCAGGCATGCTGCGGCTGACGCACGTACACAGGTAGGAGGTTGTGAGAGTGGAGGAAGCGAGGCGGGAGAAGGAGAGGGTGTAATTATTGAGGATGATGTGTATAGGAGCCTATGTGGTGTGACAGCATCCCTTTCATTTCTCTGATCACTGGTTTAATCCTGACAGAGCTGCAGCAGGACACAGAGCTGCTCTGCCTGCATGGATCCTGCCAGTTTGTGCGTGCGTGCATGTGTGTGTGTGTGTGTGTGTGTGTGTGTGTGTGTGTGTGTGTGTGTGTGTGTGTGTGTGAGAAAGACACTAAGTAGGTGTGCACACCTCAGCATTTGTGACTTTTAGTGTTTACCTGTAATGTCTTTCCTTTCCCAGGACAGGCTATAGGGTGTGTTTGTGTTCTTTGTCAGCAAAAGCATGAAGTAAAAGCTGATTGAAACGCTGCTTTAATGGGATGGGGGTTGGGGACACAGGAAATTAAATTGATATGTAAATGATGGAAATTCTCATTTGAGTTGAAGGTTGAGAGTGCTACAGTATTAGCCAGCTTATGAGTTAATAATGATTTTTTTTCTACTCCCTCCTTCGTGACTGGAACTCAGAGAGCGGGGCAGAGACGGAGACAACATCTGTCCCTGAATCTTTACTCTCCAGAGAATACCTGACTATGCTCTTGGATTGCCAGGTTTTTCAGATTTAGGAGCTCTTCAAAGTTACAGCAGGCAAAGTCTGTTTTCAGAGAAGCACACAGGCATGGTTAAAACTTTGATTTTTCAGTTTCTGAAAATCATTTACATGTCTATGACCATTCTAATCAAACCCTAAAGAGCAAGTCACCTCCTACCAGAGTCTTACTCCACTCCCGCCTCTTGTGTAAAAAAATGCAACAAATGCTGTCACCTGGCAGACCGAGAGGGTGGAGCCGCTAACAAACACACAGATGCAGAAAGATGCGGCCGTTTCTGGGGTGGGCTGGGTCATAAGACGAGGAAGTGTGTGGTTGATCTCTAGCTGAGCAATCAAGATGGAGGGAAAGGGCCCCCATCAAGAAGTGTGAGACGGCCAACAGCTTTTCACTGCCCCAACACCTCTGTTTGTAGATGGGATGCTGCTGCTTTATGGTCCAGACTCTATTTCTCATATCTGAGTCTAGAATGGGGGTGTCCAAAGAAGACACGGGCCCAAATTATTACATGAAAAGTCTTCACAAGTGACAAAAATGCAATTTGTTATAAAAACAATACAATTAGCATTAAGGCACTGTGACATAACATGATGTTGGTATTATCAAAGTTATGGAAAGGTATTGGCACTGCTCAAAACTCAGCCTGTACATATTAGTAAAAATATTAACATTATCATGTAAACAAGAAGTTCAGGAGGGACAAAAATTCTAATTTAATCTAAACTTTGGGGCCCCACATACATATCATAAAGACCTGCTCCACAGGAATTTACGGACGACCCAAGGACCGCAAAGAGCCACAAATGAGCCCCAAGAAAATCAAAAAGTCTCATTTAAAATATTTCTTATTTTTAATTTAAAAAGAGAAAATAATTCTCAAAAAAGCACCACTTAAAATGAGTTATATATTCTTAAATATGACCCAAATTTCCATGTTTTGAGTAAAAAAGTCTGCCAATGGGGTAAGCAAAATGTGCTTGGCAAGATTTCTCTAAACTAGCAAAAGAATCTAAATTTGGATTTATTGGCTAGTTTTAAGAATTCTAGCCAAGCAATTTTCTTTTACTCCAAACAAGTAATTTTATTTCATATTTAAGAATATTTACCTTATTGTAAGTAATGTTATTTTTCTTACAAATTTTCATTTTATTACAAACTAAAAATAAGACAAAATGTCAAAAAATCTGATGAAAATAAAATACTTTCTTAGAAAAAAATGTTTGCAGTGCAGTTTGTATGATGTGAGGTGGTGCTGCTGCTGTGCATTGTGGGTAAATATCTCTGCTTTGGCTTTATCTGCTGCTCAGGTGAGACTCTCTGGTCATCCTTCCAAAAAGCCCTTTCCCCTTTGTCCTGTCATGAACTTTAACCTCTAACCTGCTAACTGAGACAGGTAGAGTCTAAGATGAAGATCCTGCCATCTGGAAATGAACTTAAACCCTTTCTAAATTGGTGGGTTGCTTCTGTAAGTGTCACGTTATGGAGGATGGTTCGGACCCAAAATGCAGAGATGCCCAGGATGACACGGGGCAGGAGTAGAAAAAGAAAAGTCCTTTTATTTTAGGATAAACCCAAAACGAACATAAAAACTAAAAGGGGCAGGAAGCCAAAGTCCAAAAATGTAGGGGATGATCAGGAGATCCAAAAACACTAAAGGAACGAGCAGGACTGACAGAAGAAGTCACAGTGACAGCAACAATGGACCGACAAGAACAATGAGACAAGGAGAGGCTTTATACACTGGGGCTGGAGTGATGGGAGACGAGGAGCAGGTGTGTGGAACTGCCACAGGTGAAAGCACTAATGAGGAGAGGAGCAGAGCAGACACCAGACCTAACTGGGAAAGACACACACACACACACACACACACACACACACACACACACACACACACACACACACACACACACACACACACACACACACACACACACACACACACACACACACACACACACACACACCGAGCTGGGGACAAAAAGGCTGGAGCTACAAGAGAAGACAATAAATGAGACGCAGACAAAGGACACATGTATGAGACCCAAAATGGGAACCTGGAGGAAGGAGAAGACATGAGGGAAGACACAAACGTAGACCATGACAGTAAGATGTGGTGTCTTTCCACCTTGGCCTCGTGTTAACACACGTGTGTATGCTCCAGACCAACACATCCTTCTGTTTGACAGGGTCAGGGTTAACCACCGGTTAATCAAGTGCACGTATTTGGTGTGTTAAATAACATCTCGCTCACCTTTTTGGACACTTGAGTATTGATTTAAATGGTTTTATAGCCTAGAAAAGACCAGATCGTTTTCAATACATCCTGACATGAAATAAGGTCGGCTTTAATTTTACCATGACTGCATCCACCCCTCCCTTTTGTGTTTCAGTCCTCTGTGATAACAACCAGATAGGTCTGCGTGCATTTCAGTCGGACACAGAGGGTGTTGTACAGCTTGTAATGGTGGTGTAGCTCCTTGTAGTGCAGAGCAACCAAACAGCAACAACATCAGCTGCGGTTATGGTGCACCAGAGGCAAATGACTGCAGAATGATCACTGCAGCTATTAGGAACCACCAGGGTTATTATTTTCTCTCCCCTCACTTTGGTATTAGCTGGAACAAAACAGACCAGTCAAAGTCCCTGCCTCACAGCCTTCAGTGATTGGAAAATTATATTAAAGCAGACACTGTGTTCCCTGGTGCAAAATGAGAAGAAGAAAGAGAAATGAAACACAAAGCTGCAGAAATATAAAGAATAGGCTAGGGGGCCCCTGCAAGGGGGGGGGGGGGGCACTAAGCATGGATGCAGAGTAGCCTCACACATGCAAAGAGCTAGGTGGATGCACTGCAAACCGAGGTGGAAATGGACTCTGATTACAAAGTGTTGGCTAAAAAACATCAGATGTGACCTGAAAATAGACTCTTGGTTCTGTTTGGTGCTTCAAGAGGGTCCAAACTACCGTCACAAACACATAAACACCTCTGTGGTCCTTAAACATGCATCTGTTTCACTGAGTGGTTTCTGTAGGCTGCTACACAGCTGGAAAAATATCGTTCCTCTTCCTCATGTCGGAAATAATAAATAAGTTAAGCTCAGAAGACACCGAAAAGCCTTTCGTTGCATCATTAAAGAGCTTCAGAAAATGTCAGCTCATCAGGACACATGATGGAGATGTGACCTGATGTGACTCTGCAGGCTCAGACACTAATAAACCCTATAAAACCATCACAAGTGTACCGTTTTATTCAACAGACCTGTGCTTATCAGGGCTGGAGACTCTATAGGTCAGGAATAACACAAACGCTTCAAACCGGCACTTTCAGCAAGGTTTCGTGTCTTTTTTAAATGAAAAAGGAAAGAGCAGAGAAGAAAGCATTGATGCAGATGACAAAATAAATGCAATAAATGGTTGTGGGTCAGACTCAAATCTGGGCCAGCTGCAGTGATGATTTTAGCCTATGCACATGAAGCAATCATTGGACGAGATGAGCCACAGGAGCCAGACTTCTGCTATCCAGCAGAGGGCAAAGCTGTTGTCTAGATCAGGGATTCCCAAAGTGTGGTGCGCGCACCCCTGGGGGTGCGCGAGCTGCCGCTAGGGGGTGCGCGAGGTGAAAAGTGTAATGGCTGCGGAGCTCAGAGAAGTCTGTCATGTGTCACCATTATTGTAGAAACTCATTAGTGGGTGGGCCAAAGAAAAAGTAAGTGGGCACAATAAATGTAAGTGAAAACAAGTATATTTTTGCGTGCACACGTGTCCTCCACATGTGCCATAGCTTCATAATAACAATGCGCCGAGCTTTAGCACTCTGGCCTGCGCACGCCGATATGTTCCGTCACGCGCGCGCGCGTGTGTCCTCCGCATGTGCCCTAGCTTCATAATAACAATGCGTCGAGCTTCAGCACTCTTGATAATTTTTAACGGTGTTGGAGAAATCTGAAGGTGGTGAGTCATTCTGGCAGATTGTAATCAACACCCTGTCTCATGCAGGTGTTCTGACATTGTAAACCTCACACACAGAACATTGTGGATGTAACTAAATAACAAGAAATGATTCCCATTGTTATTAACAGCGCGCTGAAGATCTGAAGTTCAGAGTGCTTCTGTCAGAGGTCAGACGTGTTCCGGCTGAACCACGGCTCACGGGTGCACAAGTGAGCACATCTGGGCTGGGCAGAAGTCATTTTACAACATTGGTTTTAATAGCGCGAGACGCGGTGACTTGAGCGGCTGTGCGCGCGGCACACACACACACACACACACACACACACGCACACAGATTCAATAAGCGCACACGCTGCTTTAACTCCGACGCGCCGTCAGACTGAAGGCAGAAATGAACGCTGCCTCCACCGTGATAAAAACTTTTAAGAGGTTATTTTTCATTCAAGGTCAAATTAAGATATTAGCTTCTGGGATGAGTCGGGTCCGCTCCAGCCAGTGACTCCTCATGAACCTGACCACATCTCATGTTACTGCAGCATTTGTTGTTCCAGTCGGTGTGGCAGCGGATCGCAGATTCAGCCACACCATAAAACAGCAATAAGTCGGTCTGAGGCAAAAGTGAACCTCATGGCTATATCTTGTCCCCTATTGACATTTGATTATGCACAAGTAGGTGATCAGCTCAGGTTTACGCAGAACAGAAGGAAGGAGAACGCTCTGGCCGCACAGGTTAAACGTTCCTACTTTAAGAAAACCATTAAATTGCATTGTTTATGTGCTACCTGGGCACTCTAAATATTTATTTAAAATGAAATCAAAGGAAATTGTAATGGTATCGAATGTTTATTAATTACTATTTAAAAAATGAAAGTGATGGGGAATTTTTTTTAACCCTGTCTGTTTAGCTTGACATCTGATATTATATATATATATATATGTATATATATATATATATATATATATATATATATATATATACATAGAGAGAGAGAGAGAGAGAGAGAGAGAGAGAGACATGCCCCGATGTGGGGGCGGGAGGGGGTGGGGGGGTGGGGGGGTGCGTCGACATGGTCGGGACATAGAAGGGGGTGCGCGGCTAAATAAGTTTGGGAACCACTGGTCTAGATGTTTGTTTCAAAACGAGGGAATCAGTCCAAACCACTTCAGGGTGCTGTCTGTAATTCAGACCATTTCAAACGCTACTTCCATTTATATCTATTAACTCGGATCATTTTAGTTCAGATTATTGACAGTGGAAGAGTTACTAACACTAAAATATAAATGTAGCTGTTTGAACTACCTCTGATTGAAGAAATGGGGATTAGCTTTGACCTAGCGACTGTGGTTTTACAGCCAAGCTAACGGCTACAGTTGATTAATGTTGACTTAAAAAGACGTCTAATTCAAAAAATCATAGTTGTTAATGCACTGGTCTCCAAACTTCAGGATTCAAACCAAAATTGCTGAACTGGAAAGACTTGAGGGCCACGAAAAAGGATAAAAACACTTTTAACTGAACTGAAATATAAACACTGTTGTTAATCTACTCAAAATAAATTAAGATGCAATTTGAGGAAAAATGTTTTTTTTAGGAAAGGATCTGATCATATTTGTAGACAGTGTTGGGCAAGTTACTTCAAAACTGTAATGCATTATTTATTACTTGTTACCCTCATTTAAAAGTAATTCATTACATTACAATATTACTGATTTTAAAATGTAAGGCATTACACTACTTTTGCATTACTTGAAGTAACTTTCACCAAAACAACTTCCATATGAATCTGGTAATGTGACGCTCAGTGAGCTCATGACATAAATGTGGAAAGTGATGTGGTGTCTGAGCTAGGATTGCTGTCAAAAACAGTCAGATATAATAACAGTGCTTTAAAATGATTGTTTATTAAATAAAAGCAACAACAATCTGTACTCTCAGCACGCTGCCATCTTATATTAACTGAGCAGGGAGTGAGGTGGTGGGGGCTCCAAGCCTATATTTGCCTTGGTCCTCAAGTGCCTTGATACGGCCCTGGATGTGGGACTGACTTCTGGGGTGATCTGATTCTATCACATGTATAAATATTAAATGCTTATATATTATTGCTTTTCACTGGTAAAAATGTGTATTGGGGATAAATCTACCTACTTTTTTCTTTTCAAGCACTTTGTTTTGTTTTCTTGATTTTATTTGAATAATTTCCTGCCCTTTCGCTCTCCAACCTTCCTGCATGCTGCATGTTTTCTCTGTCTTCCAGAAAACCCGTTTCCTATATTTCCTACTTTCTAAATAATCAACCAAAGGGATCTACCTAACGCAAAAAAAAAGCTTAATATGCGCTGCGCTACAGCAGCAATGAGCTGAAATCACCGGGGCACAGATAATGAACTCAGCTGAAAAGTACATGAAGTACCAGAGAATATGGGCTGATATAAACGATCGCAAATGAATGACTTTGTTTTGGTGGAGTGATTTTGTGAATATAACAGCGGCCGCGCGCAGGACGCTGCTGGAGTCATTACTGCTGCGTCCTCTCTGCTCATAGAATGCCCGCAAAGCTGAGTCCATAAATGACGTCATATATGTGGATACTGGATCTTTATTCAGGCTTCCTGCAATTAGAATTTTTAGGAAACCCGCATCTTGATTCTGGGTTTAAAAATGCATTGTAATTACCGCGTTACTGACACTTGTACCGAGTAAATATTACTATTTTATTTCCCTGTAATGCCTTACATTACCACATTACAGCAAAAACCAATGCATTACAGTAAATGATTACTTTTATACTGCGTTACTCCCAACACTGTTTGTAGATATGAAACAAGGTTTTTGAGTTGATTGTTTTGTAGTTTTTTGACTTAGAAAATGATTTATCCCCATACAATCCTAATAATTTCCAGTATATGTATATATGTGTGTATATATATATATATATATATATATATATATATATATATATATATATATATACACACATATATACTGCATGCCCCATCTCTAAACTTCCGTTCATCTCCAAGATCTTGGAAAAGGTTGTGGCTAAACAACTCACAGCTGCTCTTGATGAACATAACATCTATGATAGCTTCCAGTCAGGTTTTCGTAGAGCTCATTACTGAAACAGCTCTTCTTAGGGTCTCTAATGACCTTCTGACTCACAGTGATGCAGGGGACTGTTCTGTTCTGGTCCTGTTGGACCTGACTGCAGCCTTTGACACTGTTGACCATCACCTGCTACTGGAGAGGCTGAGAGACTGGGTAGGCCTTTCAGGATCTGCTCTGGAGTGGTTCTCCTCTTATCTCTCTGAGCGCTCCTTGTCTGTGGCTGTCTCCAAGTTTAGGTCCTCCACCACCTCTCTTACCCATGGTGTCCCACAAGGTTCTGTGCTCTTCCTCCTCTATCTGCTTCCTCTTCAGCACATCCTGAGCTACTTCAAAAGAATCTCCTACCATCTTTATGCAGATGACATCCAACTGTACATCTCCTTTAAGCCCCATGAGATGTCTAAGCTGCAGCTGTTACACACCTGCTTAGACTCTATCAAAACCTGGATGGCTGGGAGCTTTCTACAGCTGAATGAAGATAAGACTGAGATCCTCATCTGTGCCCCAGACAAGCTGGTTCCCAAAGTCAGAGACTCTCTTGTTCAGCTTGCTTCTCACACCAAACCTTCTGTAAGGAATCTTGGTGTGACCTTTGACCCAGCTCTCACCCTGGATTCTCATGTCAATTCTCTTGTTCGCTCTTCCTTCTTCCATCTCAGGAACGTTGCTAAGCTGAGTCCCATTCTGTCCCGCTCTGAACTTGAGACAGTTCTCCACACCTTCTTCTCCTCACGCTTAGACTACTGTAACTCTCTTTTCACGTGTCTGAGCAGAACCTCCCTGAACCGTCTACAGGTGGTTCAGAATGCCTGTGCTCGGCTTCTGACCAAGTCCTCCAAACACACCCACATCACCCCGCTTCTCCTCCAGCTTCACTGGCTGCCAGTCAACTTCAGGGTTAATTTCAAGATCCTGGTTCTGGTCTATAGGGCCTTACATGGACAAGCACCGTCATACATTGGTGATCTTCTTAGTCCCTACACCCCCAGCAGGTCCCTGAGGTCCAGTGATCAAAGCCTACTGGTTGTGCAATGCACCTGGCTAAAGGCCAAAGGTGACAGTTCATTTGCTGCTGTGGCCCCCAGACTCTGGACCTCTCTCCCCCTGAGCCTGAGATCAGTGGACTCGGTGGTCTCCTTTAAAAAGCAGCTGAAAACTCACTTGTTCAAGCTGGCTTTTGTATGACCTTCTTCATCCCCTCTCTCTTTATTCTGCTCTCCCCACCTATTCCACCTTCCTCAGGAACCACTGATTCCCCTCTTTCCTATTCACTCTCTCTCTCTTTCTTAACATTTTTTAAATCACAATTGTCTATTTTTTTCTTCATTTAAAAATATATTTTAACCATTTTCTAAATTCTTTTCTATATTTTTACATTTTTTGTTTTTGTCAAGCACCTCGTGATTTTTATCTTGAGAGGTGCTATAGAAATGATATTTTCTTCTTCTTTCTAAACTCTGGAGTGATGAGACAAACATCCCTGTTTTTAGAACTAATGGTTTCAAAACTGTATGGCATCATGAAGGTGAGGATTTAAAAGAGAAATGCATGGTGCCTACAGTGAAACACGGTGGTGGCAGTGTCCTTATGTGGGGCTGCAAGAGAGCTGCTGGTTTTGGGCAGCTGCATTTCATTGTGATTGTTGTTTACATACACTTTGTATTTTTTAAGCCCATCTAGTATATTAGAATGTTTTTGTGTTCACCCATAGCTACATTTTCTGTTTTTCATCTAGTTCTTTTTAAATTAGGATAGCAGTTTGGTTAATGGTGTCAAACTGTTTTTTTTATTTTTATTCATAATTTCATTCATAATTTAAAAAGTTAATCATTTTCCCGGAAAACTAATCACGCCAGCCAGAGTACAGAAATAATTATTCTGCTCTTGAACAGTTTTTTGAGCTGTCAGATCATTATGACCACAGCCAGACTCCCAGAAACAATTAAAGCTAATTGTTTTGTTTGAGCCAGGACCCCTTGTTGAACCATCAGGGGAGCAAGGGAAAACGACGAGGAAGAGAAAAGACATAAGAGACATGAAGAAGTAGTGAACCAGGGCAGCTGATGATTGTAACAATGAGGGTTCAGAGCAAAAGTATTTGAGGTTAGTCATTGTACCTTGGTCTGTGGAGGTGTCAGTAGCTGCAAACGTGGAGCTGGGGTAATGAAAACAGTGATGGGACCTTTTGTTCATACTTCTAGGTTCTTTGATGTCTGAACACCCAAGATGAGTGGGAGGCAGCCTCGCTGGGGGAGGACGGTTCATCAGCACGAGATAAGAACCTCATCCAGAGGGGATCTGCGGGAGTGGAGACAGTGTAATTGTGACATCTTTCAAAATGTCAGAGTCTTACAGAATTCTGAACAGATGTAGTCTAAATAGTTTGGTTTGACATATTGTATGCATAAAGTGTTCAGGTGTTCATGTCTAAGTAGTTGAGAGGAGACAAGAAACTCAAGAACGACCAACAAATTTACCAAATAGCAGCAAAGCATCTTCCACAGTTTTAGATAGACCCAGATAGGTTGAATGCACTTGAATAAAATCTAACAGGGACAGGAAACATAACGGTGAAGAGAAACAAGCGCAGAAACAACAGTAGGAAGAAACTGGGGAGTATTTATACAGGGAGGAATAATTATTGGATCAAGAGCTGCAACATAATGGTTAAGCCTACAACAGAATAATAATACATGGAGGTAAAACATTATACATAATAAACATAAAAGTGCATAAAACTCAAGTTCTGATGAACTGCTAGTACCAAAGACGTCAGTAAATGAGCGACAACAGCGTTCGGGTCTTCTGGGCTGTAGGTCCCGAACGCTGGTGTTTCTCAAATACATCTGTCACATTGATTTCATCCTGTGAATAAAAGGATTTTTACTTTGTATCAACTCCTGCCTCTTGTCGTCTGGGTGAACTGTAGTTTGGGTCCTACCATCCACTCAACGTGACAATAAAGTCTGAAAAGTAGTAGGTAGAATATATATATATATATATATATATATATATATATATATATATATATATATATATATATATATATATATATATATATATAAAGTGAGCTTATAAAGAAACTAATAAATTACTTCTAGCTTTGTATCTTGTTGAACCTTCTGGGCCACCGTACAGGTGGATGACTCATGGCAAACCAGGGCGCTCACTGACAGTAACTCAAGCTGTAGCATTTAAATAACAATGACAAAATGCAACACGCCATGCTAAACAGTAGTTATCCTGACTGATCTCCACACTTCTCATTAGAAGAGTGCTGTGAGATCCTGGCCCACAGCCTGCTCTGGCTCAGGTTTATCCCCCGATCTGAAACTTTACCCAGCATCCTTCCCTGAAACCCATCTGAACACGTCCACCATCTTCAAAACCCTGGCACCGTCCTGCTTAAACAAAGGTAATTGTGCGTGGTTTGAGCATTAGCCAGTGTCATCAGTCACGCAGAGCGCAAATTCCTCATCCAAGCAGGTGCTGTTTGGCAGCGTCGGCCCGGCAGTGCTATATGGATTGTTTAGGAAGCCAAGCCAAGTCTGAGTTGTAAAGCACAGAGAGGTAAAATGCTCTGTATTCTGTTTGCCTGCTATCCATCACGGTGTGCCTTTGTAGTGGCTTTATAGCAGCTGATATGCACAACGGCCCAATGCTGCAAGGCAGACTTTGCATGCACTGTGAAGGGCGTTAGAGCACAGATGGTTTTGGTAAGTAGAACAATCCAGTGTGACGTTCCCTGGAATAATAGCAGAGGTAGTCTGATGCACTAAAACAGTTAGTGTTTAAGAAGCTATAACTTGGCTCAGGATTACAGGACATGTAAACTGTAAATGAATGGATTATGAAAACAGTCAACTACACTCATCTACCATTTTATTAGGTACACCTGGCTATTACTTTCTTAATCCTTCCCCTCACAGATTCAACAAGATGGTGTAAAGCTCCTTCAGCGCCCCATACTGACATGATGGCGTCACACAGCTACATCCACGATGGGAGTCTCCCATTCCGCCACATCCAGAATTGTTCTGGACTGGATCGGGTTCTGGTGACGGAGTCCATAATTGTCCCCCTGTCTGCCTATCCAGTTCTGGCTCATGGGGGCAGCAGCCAGAGCTTAGAGGGACTAACCATCCTCTACCCAGAAACTTGCACTGCATGTCCTGGGTCAACCAGGAAGCCTCCAGCCAACAGGACATGCCTGAAGCACCTCCTGGGAGGCATCCAGACCAAATACCTGAACCACTCATCTTCATCCTCTCAGCGTGGATGAGCAGTGGCTTACTTTACTTTTATTCTGGATATCCAAGCTGCTCACCTCGTCTCTAAGGCTAAGCCAGGCCACCCCACGGACGAGACTCTTTCTGGCTGATTGTAGTCATGATCTTGTTCTTTTGGTCTTCTTCTTCAGCTGATGATAGGTGAGGACTGGAACGAAGATCGACCGGTACACTGAGAGCTTTGCTTTCAACACTTGGAAATCATGAGCTTTGTGACATGGTGCTTTATCCTGCTGGAAGTAGCATCAGAAGATGGGTCCATGTGGTCATAAAGAGATGGACATGGTCAGCAACAATACTCAGGTAGGCTGTGGCTAGGATGGATTCATGTTGGTGACACTGCAGCTGATATCCAGACTCCGGTTTTTCGAGTCGGTTATGGTCCAGCTGTGGTGATGAGTTTAAGCTTCAGCTAAGTGTCTTCACTCCGACTAGATGTGATTGGCTGACTAACCATTTCAGTTAAAACACAGTTAAACAGGTGTAACTAGTAGAGTGGTAGTAAACACAGATGTTAGTGGTAACTTTGGACTGCCTGAGCCTGTTCCTCTTTAAAACCTTGGCTATTCTCTGGCTTTAGGCATTTATGTTTCCAGGAGAACAACCTAACAGAGCAGCTTTCCTAAATGCCTCCAATCTCAGGGAGCAGGTGTACCCCTTATCCTAATCATTTGCTAAGCAATCAGCAGCTCTTTGTCAGCGAGGAAGTGAGGGAGGGAAGAGAAGAGAAGAAGGGTTTGTGAATAAAGAATGGAGACAGGAATGAGGCAGGTAGGAAAAGCCTAGAACAAGACATGATAGAATGTTAAAAACACGGATTTAAGGACAAAGTTTAGAGATGGAAGGGGACAAATGATGGAAGTACAAAGACTAAAAAACAGGGTGGAAAATGTGAAGGTGAGAGGTGGCGAGTTTGGTCCCTCATTAAATTAAAACACTTAAGAGTCTGAGTCAGGAAGCAGATGCTGGGGCTTCAATGGTGTTTTGAACAGAGAATCAGTCATCAAACGATAAAGTCTGTGTGACCTTTTCGACAGCATCCCCAGAGAGATGAATGAGAAGACAAAAGCGCGCACACACACACACACACACATACACACACACACACACACACACACCAACACACATGCACACACGTGCACACACTTGTCTCAGGCCTCCTCAGGGCTGTGCTATTCACCACTAGCAGCAGCATAGTGTTTAAACCTTCTTATAGACATATACGTGTTCAGAAATCAGACTAAATCACAGAGCGGCAGCAGCTTGTTCCCTGGATACCGCTGAGCTAAAGCATGCTAATTCAATCTCCACTGAGCTTTCTAGATTATACTTCAGGAAAAAGATTCAAAACATCCAAAGATTTTACAAAGACCAATCATTGAACTCTAAATCATTAACAGCATCAGCAGTAATAAAAGCTCCCTCTGCTGTAAAACATCCCAACCCAGCCTCAACGATGCTAGTCCACTTACAGTGGGATGTGATCTCGCACCACAGATTTTCCATAATATTCAGGTCTGGGGACTGAGATGGGCATTCCTGTGCGTTCTACTTGTTCCTCTGCATGAATGCCTCAGTAGATGTTGAGCAGTGTTTAGGGTCGTTGTCTTGTTGAAAGATCCAGCCCCGGTGCAGCTTCAGCTTTGTCACAGATTCCTGGACATTGGTCTCCAGAATCTGCTGATCTTGAGTGGAATCCCTGCGTCCCTCAACTTTAAGAAGATTCCCAGTCCCTGCACTGGCCACACAGCCCACAGCATGATGGAACCACCACCATATTTTACTATAGGCAGCAGGTGTTATCTTGGAATGCTGTGCTCTCTTTACTCCATGCATAACGCCGCTTGTCACACTCAAATAACTCCGTTTTAGTTTCTTCAGTCCACAGAACCTTATTCTACAATGAAGCTGGCTGGTCCAAAGGTGCTTTAGCATACCTAAAGCTGCTCTGGTTGTGCAGTAGGTGGAGAAAAGGCTTCATATACATCACTCTCACGTGCAGCATCTCCTTGTGTAAAGTGCACACAATAAGAAGAAGAAAGTAGAAGAAGAAAGTATCATTTCTATAACGCCTCTCAAGATAAAAATCACGAGGCGCTTCACAAAAACAAAACATGTAAAAATATAAAAAAAACATTTAGAAAATGTTGAAAAATATATTTAAAATAAGCAAAAATAGGCAACTGTGATTAAAAAATGTTAAGAAAGAGAGAGAGTGAATAGGAAAGAGGGGAATCAGTGGATTCTGAGGAAGGTGGAATAGGTGGGGAGAGCAGAATAAAGAGAGTGGTGAAGAAGGTTATACAAAAGCCAGCTTGAACAAGTGAGTCTTCAGCTGCTTTTTCAAGGAGACCACTGAGTTCAGGCTCAGGGGGAGAGAGTTCCAGAGTCTGGGGGCCACAGCAGCAAATGATCTGTCACCTTTGGTCTTTAGCCTGGTGCTGCACAACCAGTAGGCTTTGATCACTGGACCTCAGGGACCTGCTGGGGGTGTAGGGACTGAGAAGATCACCAATGTAAGATGGTGCTTGTCCATGTAAGGCCCTATAGACCAGAACCAGGATCTTGAAATGAACCCTGAAAATGACTGGCAGCCAGTGAAGTTGGAGGAGAAGCGGGGTGATGTGGGTGTGTTTGGAGGACTTGGTCAGAAGCCGAGCACAGGCGTTCTGAACCACCTGTAGACGGTTCAGGGAGGTTCTGCTCAGACACGTGAAAAGAGAGTTACAGTAGTCTAAGCGTGAGGAGATGATGAGTGGAGAACTGTCTCAAGTTCAGAGCGGGACAGAATGGGACTCAGCTTAGCAATGTTCCTGAGATGGAAGAAGGAGGAGCGAACAAGAGAACTGACATGAGAATCCAGGGTGAGAGCTGGGTCAAAGGTCACGCCAAGATTCCTGACGGAAGGTTTGGTGTGGGAAGCAAGCTGACCAAGAGAGTCTCTGACTTTGGGAACCAGCTTGTCTGGGGCACAGATGAGGATCTCAGTCTTATCTTCATTCAGCTGTAGAAAGCTCCCAGCCATCCAGGTTTTGATAGAGTCTAAGCAGGTGTGTAACAGCTGCAGCTTAGACATCTCATGGGGCTTAAAGGAGATGTACAATTGGATGTTATCTGCATAAAGATGGTAGAAGATTCCTTTGAAGAAGCTCAGGATGTGCTGAAGAGGAAGCAGATAGAGGAGGAAGAGCAGAGGCCCCAGCACAGAACCTTGTGGGACACCATGGGGAAGAGAAGTGGTGGAGGACCTAAACTTGGAGACGGCCACAGAAAAGGAGCACTCAGAGAGATAAGGGGAGAACCACTCCAGAGCAGTTCCTGATAGGCCTACCCAGTCTCTCAGCCTCTCCAGTAGCAGGTGATGGTCAACAGTGTCAAAGGCTGCAGTCAGGTCCAGCAGGACCAGAACAGAACAGTCCCCTGCATCACTGTGAGTCAGAAGGTCATTAGGGACCCTAAGAGCTGTTTCAGTAGAATGAGCTCTACGAAAACCTGACTGGAAGCTATCATAGATGTTATGTTCATCAAGAGCAGCTGTGAGTTTTTTTAGCCACAACCTTTTCCAAGATCTTGGAGATGAACGGAAGTTTAGAGATGGGTCTGAAGCTGCTATGGAGAGAGGGGTCAAGACTCGTTTTTTTAAGAAGCGGGTGGATTACAGCGTTCTTAAAGTAAGCAGGAACCTGACCAGAAACCAGAGAAGCATTAATTATAGAGAGCATGCTGGGACCGATGGACTGAAAAGCACTTTTAAACAAAGATGAGGGTAAGATGTGGAGGGGGCATGCAGAGGTCTTCATAGAGTTAACTAGTTTGGTTAACTCAGGCAAAGAAACAGGAGCAAAGCTATCTAGGATGATGGGCCTGGTTGGAGTCGGGAGAGGCAGAGATAAGGCTGAAGGAGAGATGCTAGACATACCCTTATTTGAACCAATAGTTGAACGATGCAGAGTAACTCCATGTGCAGCAGCATGATGTTGTAGGTCTTTGTGCCGGCCTGTGTGTTGACTCTGACTCATTTAGTTTATCTAAGATTTTTCTTGGTCTGTCACTATGAGCCTTAGCTAGAACTGTTCCTGTGATCTTCCATTTCCTCAATATGTTCCTAACAGTGGAAACAGACAGACTATCTGAGACAGCTTTCTGTATCCTTCCCCTAAACCATGATAGTGAACAATCTTTGTTTTTAGCCCATGTGACAGTTGCTGTGAGACCCCCATGTTGCTGCTCTTCAGAGAATGTTCAAAGAGGAAACTGACAATTGGCTCCTTTAATACTCTTTCTCATAACTAGATTCTTTGCTTGCTTTTAGCTACTTTGCTGCTCACACATGGAACCAGCTTCACCATGACCTCAGATGTGCCCCAAAACTAGTGTTATTTAAATCAAAACTAAAAACTCTGATGTACTCATCAGTGTTTTAAAAGCATTGTTTCTTATGTTGCGTAATCTCCACTGCAATCTGCGCTGTAATTTGGTCTTCTCCTTTAGCTCTAGACTATAATTCTATCTGTGTGTTTTAATTTGTGTTTTTATGTTGTTTTCATATCATGTACTGATAATTGTAAGGCACATTGAATTGCCTCTGTGTTTGAAATATGCTCCATAAATAAAGCTGCCTTGCCTTGCCTAGATTTACCTATGTACGGAGGTCAAGGGTCACTGAGCTTACCAAACCAATTCTGAGTTCCAATAGTTAGTTTTAAAGGTTTTGGAATCAATAATAAATATAAATAAATCTGCCTAATTTTGTTTAAACAATTATTGCACACTTTCTGTTAATCCTTTAAACTTCATTTCACTTCTCAAACATCCCTGTGTTTGTCTCCTATTACGATTTATACAGGAAAATCATGGAGATTAACGAGGCTGCTTAAACCATCACATCCCACTGTATAGACACCATAAACTCCTTCCCATCTGAAATAAAACACGTAGACTTTCATAAAGAACAACAGAATTAACGATACGTTTAACCCACTGTAATACCATAAAGCAGGGCTGGACTGGGATGAATAATCAGCCCGTGCTGACACCGAGCATATGACCCGACACCGGCCCACCAGATATTGAAGTAAAAACAAAGAAACCTAATTGTTTACACCAGCTCTCTAACCTTGGTCCTCAATATTCCTTATCCATCATGTTTTAGTAGTTTCCCTGCTCCAGCACAAAAACTGGACTTAATGCAACAACACAATGCAAAAAAACATCAACAGACCAAGAAAAAACACTGATATCCAGCTGCTTGTTGTGAACTGAAGAAAAAAGTAAAGCAAAATAGCAAAAAGATCAGAAAACTAAGTTGTATTGTATGCCCTAAAGCTCATTTACACACACACACACACACACACACACGCACACACACACACACATGTGCACACACACACACACGCACACACACGCACACACACACACACACACACACACACACACACACACACACACACACACACACACACACACACACACACACACACACACAGCAACAGGCTGTACTCACTAATGTATAATCTGGGTTTCTTCTACAAAACAAACTTATTGATGAAAGGCAAATCCAGTATCCTTGTTCTGTTCTCACGGGGACATTTTCGGATGCATCTGGCGACGCACGGATAGACGAACCGAAGCGGAACTGCTCCAGTAACTGAACTTAAGCACAACGAATGTTTTAAAAAGAAAATACGACCACCTCTGCCTTTTATTTTCTTGTTTTGAACTCCAAACATTGGCACTAAACTAAAGACTTGTTAGCTTCTCTCCACTAAAAAGTTAGCTTAACCTTCCCACTGTCCTAATGGGTGTGACCCGGCGAGAAAAGTTGACCATTGAGCAGCTGATGGTTCATGCCTTGGGTCCAAGTGGCAGGGGTGAGGAGTGAGCACCACCTCACCCCTGCCACATGGACCTCAAGGGATAAACCACCAATCCTGCTCAATGGTCAACTTTCCTCATGGGGTCACCCATAAAGACAGTGGGAGGGTTAACTATGGTTTGTCGGTGAAGACGTTTGTGATTAAACTGATTGGATGAATGGATTTCCCAGCATGCTTTGTTTTTGTTACAATAAAAATAAAATAAATGAATTAAGATAACTTTTACTAACTTTTACTTGAGGAGGGTCAAAAAGTTGTTAGGAACAGCGACAAAGTCGCTGAGTTGGCAACACTGGGAGTTGGCTGGGCTGGTTTAAAATACAAGTGGTTGTATTCAGTTTACATCAATCACTAAAATGGCCCGAAACATCGCGGTCAATCAACAGAATCACCTGCGGGCCAACACAGTCCCGCCGTATGGCAGAACCAACATTGAAATAACTAACATCTTCTGAAGCACTCAGTCCTAAGTCGGTAGGGCTGAATGAAATATTTAATCCCAAATTATGCTTTTTCTGTTTATTATTATTAATTTTTTTTTAGGAAAAGCCCTGGACATATAACAACTAGTGAAGTTCGTCATTAGTTCTAGTACGAGATGTAACCCTGGGCCCCATGTCTAAAGCTGGGGGTAGAGTAGTTGACAGGACTTTCAGCCCGACTCAGTCTCCAGCCTCTGGAAACAGCTGTGAACCGGATTTTCTTTCAGTAATCAGGGCTGTTGAAATCAGGTCTCCATCCCATTCTTCCACCAAGCCATCTATTATAATTCTGTAGTTACTCACGGCAGAAATTAGCAATGGAGCTAGCAAGGTGCAGCAATTCCTGCTGGGATTTCACATAAGTCACAGAAAATCCATGCAATTTGACATTGCCAGGGGCAAACCTTACAAAACACAATTCGTGTGAGATGCTGTTACATTTTTAGGAGTATATATATTTATATACACCCATTTACTGTTAGCTTCTCTGCCTGAATATTCTTTAAAACCTGGGCTGTTCATAGAGCTACCTCCAGCAGGTAAGACAAAAACCGTTCATAAACCGTTCTTACGGACGCCTATTTTACAACATCCTAAGTATGCGTTGCTGTCTCACACCTGATTGTGTCTTCTGTGAACACAAAACTTCACGTGCCGCACCGCGTTGCCGTTTGAGTGCCGCTGACCTTTGGGATGTTGAAGTGAACAGATGACGACGGACTGACGGAGTAGCAGCTCTGCTCTAAACTAAAGTAATTGTTTTACATGATTGCATCTATTCAGTCTGAAATGAGAAAGAAGAAATGTGTTTACTCAGAAGCTACAGTCAGGTCCATAAATATTGGGACATCGACACAATGCTAACATTTTTGGCTCTATACACCACCACAATGGATATCAAATGAAACGAACAAGATGTGCTCTAACTGCAGACTGCCAGCTTTTATTTGAGGGTATTTCTCCATTTACAGGCTGCAGTCATTTCTTTAGTTACTGACTTCACTGAAAATAATCTGGAAAGTTTAGGAAAAACGTCTTTACGAGACAAAATGTTTACCCCAGAGGCCTGATTTTAAAGCATAGTCATTTCACATTCTTGAAAGCCTTTGATTGTTGGTGGATTGACTGAAAATGATATAGGGAAACGACATTTTGCAGGGGAGCTGAAGGAATGAAAAGGATTTCTGTCAGGATTATCCAATCTTTGTCTGATTATCCAGGAAACACGAGGCTGTGTCAGGTAGAGGGACTGGTGATTGTGCAGGCTCTGTTTACTAGTGTATTTCTGTGGGGCTCCTTTGAGAAGCGGTGGCGTTTTGAACACTGACTGAAACAATTAGCATGAGAATTGAACCATCACAACGCACCAGAATGCAGTTTGATTGCCCTTGGGTGCCATGCGACTCAACCGGCCCGTTAGCGTTACTAGCTCTGCGAGCAACAACAAAACATTTCTTTGGCTGTGACATTAAAGAACAAGTCCAAATCTGAGATGTGTTTGTTGTTCCACTTGAAGAAGATCAACGGTTGGGCTGTCAGAACCATATTTTGTCGACGAGCGTAACCCTTATTGTGAGGCACTTTCTTCTTCAAGAGGAAGGGCTTTGCACAAATGACAGGGTAATTTCTAGGTAGCTTTGGTGAAACTGATTAAAAGTGCTGCCGTTAAGAATGATTGTTGCCAAGGCGTCCTGTTGCTAAAGAGCAGAAAAAAGGAGGAATTATGTAAAGGACTGGAACACAACAGAATAATGATGGCTTGGAGTCAGACAGAAGCAGCGTGTTTCCAAGCTGATTTTCACAGGAAAGGGAGTCTGGAAATTAAACAGAACTCTGCGTGTCCAGCAGATTATCTCTAGATGTGACCCTGGATGAACCAACAAACTCATGGTAACTGGTCTATCTATTCCAAGTCTAACCTCTACTTTCTGTGAAAGGGGCGTGTACTGTAATAGTGGCGTTTCACCCATGATCTCCCTTCCAGCCGGGAGATTTCGGATGAGAAACAGGAGCAAAAGTGTTCCATGCCGCTGGTCCCACAAAGTCACAAAACCACGAGAGAATTACAACGTCACGTGTGATTTCAGAAGTCCATACAATAACACGCAAGGGGAAAGATGGCTGCATGTTTCAAAAAGGATGGTTTATTTGTTGTTCTGCTTACCTTGGCTACAGGGGTTTCACAGGAAATGACTAGATTTATCTGCGCGGGAGTTTTATTTTGAAAGTTTCCGGATGTTTTACACTGTTTTCATGTTTAACTTCCTGCCTGGCGCGATCTAAACTCTGGAGTTTGACGTTTTTGGAAGCATGAAAAATAGATTTGAAACATAATGAAGTGTTCCATTGCTTCTAGGATGCGTCCAAAACTTTACGCTTTGCTGCTGGTGGAAACAAACCCGTCCACTATAACGGTCGTGAAATGGTCGCAAAGTATGTTTAGCTGCAGTGTTGCAACGCTTTCCCGTCCAGCAGACAGGAGGGGTTACCCCAGCTTTCATCCAGACATGAAAGTGCCATGTAACAAACTAGAGGCGCTTCCTGCAAGCTCCCTTCCCACCTGAAGGGACACTTTGCTGCCAGAGGAAGAGAACCTGTCCATAACGATAGCTAATTCGTTTCACGATGCTTTCATGCCCAGTGGAAGCTGGGGTTAGAACTCAGTTCATACAAGTGGAAAGCATACACAACAGACTTTAGTGCACCGTTGTTACCATTAACTGTTTCATTATTACCACATAATGTTCTGGCCTATTTGGAAGCACTTGTACATTTTCTATGAAACTTTCAGAAAGTCTTTTTTAGGAACTTACTAATGTAAGGGTTCTGGCATGTAATCCAGCAGTCATCGGGACACCCTGGACAGGTCTCCAGTTGAACTTAGGCACTTTCTTCTCCTTGGCTTTTCACTCTTACCCCGGGTTTCCACAGGAGCCGTCAGCAGCACGTCTTGCTCGCGTAAGCTGCTGCTTGGCCCTTCCCACGACACGCGAAGCAGCAGGGGAGCAGCTGTCACCGACCGAGCACGAAGTCACACGAGTGACTTCGTCAGTAAACACAACAACAAGCAGGAGACAATTACAACATGGTTTGTGTTTTATGTTCTGTCCGTTTTATAATCGCCAATACGGACCTGAAAAACAAAGGAGACCGCTAGCTATGTGATAACTTCTCACGGGGCCGCACAGTTAGTAACCTTTTTTAAAGTAAAGCAACCGGAAGGCAGTACGTTCTTTATTCTGAAAATCTCGGGAGCTTCTCTCCATTTCCGCGTCCGATTTCCTGTCTTTCCTTCCCCAAAAATGTCAAAATTGACCCGTTTCAGAGGCGTCGCACGTAGAAAATAGAACCGGCGCGTAAAGGCCGCGACATGCTGCTCCTGAGACGCGGCCGACTCGCGCTGCTGACAGCTCCAGTGGAAAAGGTTCTGTTGACCACAGCGGTTCCTATCAGCAGCTATGACGTGCTGCTGCAGTAACGTGCTGCTGACGGCTCCTGTGGAAAGCCGGGGTTAAACCTGGTTTTAGGTCAACGGGTTTTCCTCTTTTTCATCTTGATTGCTTAATTATACATCTGTTTATTTTATGGTTTTAATTGCCTGTTTGGTTTTTATTCCTTTCTTTTAACTGTGTTATCTATGTGATTATTTAGCTTGTTGTTTTTATTGTGCAGCGCTTTGGTCAGCTGTAATGCTGTGTTAAAACGCTTAACAAATACATTCGGTAGCAATTTAGGCTCTCCACTCAACCCAACATGCTTATCTGTCTGGAGAAGATGAAGGTGCGGTGCAACAGGGACTAAAACGTTAAAGGGACAAAAGAGTTAACATTTATAAAGATAACAAAATAGTGAGGGTCCTTGAAGTAAATGATAAAAATGAGCAGTTTCTTTACACCTGTTGGTCGGTTCCATTACAACCCATAGGGGCATGTTTTAAATGAAAACTGCTGACATCATGGCATGTGCTACATTTAAATAACCACATGGGACGCTAGGCTCTTCCTTGAACACATTTCACACGATGGCTTCCACATTAGAGCAAATGTCATCTTGAAGAGCTTCCTTTAACAAGCCACTAAATCCACGTAATGTAGAGGCAAAGCTGTTAGAGGAGTTCAGCAGGAGAAGGAAGTTAAACAAACAAGAACAGATTTTTTCTGTGATGTTAGGCGATAAAATAACATCATGATATGAAACACTTTGGTCACTTGGTGGCACAGTCAAGGCCATGTTGGTGTGAACTTAAAAGATCACATTTAGGGATAAAATGCTCCTTTTTTCATGCTTCATCTCAATGCAACCATGTTCCGTTAAACCCCAGATCAAACACTTTTAAAAGGAGGATGTACAGAAAGAATTTGCAATTTGTATGAAAGTAGTCGATAAGGAGTCTTAAAAGGAAAACGTGTGTTTTAATTCTGCATTTAAAACTTTTCAACATGTCTCAAATATTAAGTAGGTGAGGAAGACGACAAACAAAAACCTTTCAAGAGATTCCATTTTCAGATTATTTTAAAGCACACAGATTTTATGCATCACAAAAACCAAAAGAGCTTTAATAAAAAACTTGTTGGCCGAGAAACTGTTTAAGCGTGGGCATTCTGAACGTGATGATATTCTTCAGTCCCCATCACCTGCATTAGCTGCACAATAGAAAAGCCAGTTTCTTCTATATCACAGGCAAAGTTAGCATTCATGGCCCCTCCCACCTTGGCTTGATTTTGCGTCCAGGAGAGAGTAGAGCACGTCTCGGCTAGCAGAAGCTAAAAGTTAGCATTAGCATCTCCATTACATGGCAAAACTCCTTCAGTCTTGTGTTATCTGTGGAGATAAAACATCGTTGCATTCTTTCCACAAGTAAGAAGAATAAAGAGTGCCATTCCTGTTAGCCAATCAGAGGCAAGATATTATCACATCATAAAAACCAATGAGTAAAACACTAAATCCAGCTGTTTTCCACCCCCCACTCATACGAGAAATTTCTACTTCCTTAATCAAGAGCACCAAAGCATTTTTTACAACAACACAGGGCATTCATTTATACCAGAGAAAACAATTTTATATTGAAAACAATCAGTGAATGAGACCTTTAAAGAAAACTCGACTTTGGAAAGCATGTCGAAAGATATTTTCTTTCAAAATGAAAACCTTTGCATGCCGATTAGAGGCTCAGAAAATGGTTGTGTGGCAAAACATCTGTAACAGTGACTGGCTCCAGACAAAATGTCATCTTACACACTTAAAAACAACAAAACACAGCTGAATGTAGTGTAAAATCAGAAGTGTTTTAATTAAGTTTTCATTAGGATTAATAGAAAACATAACCAGAGAATAACCAGGACAATATCTGTTATTTTCCTTAAACTGCAGGGTTCCTCCTCATAAACCTTCACTAACCCTGGCTCACACCACCCAACCCGCGAGGCCGGTGAGGTGTTAGGATATGTCGGAGGTGTAGCGGTCCTTGATGCTCTTCTCCCAGCAGGTTCTGAGGGCAACTAAGAGGGCATGCAAACAATGTCATCTAGCTCAGCGCTGGGTGTGATCAGCCCACACCTCGCTAACCCGCACCAGTGCATCAAACATCTCCTCTGTGATTACCGTGTCTGACATGTGGACATCGCTGGCCAGCTGCTGTGCCACCTGTCTGTGTAAAAATTAATTGGAGTGATCCTGAAGAGAGGCAGGAATACAAAAGGAGAGGATGAAGGTGGGTGGGCCAGGAGACAAAAAGGACGGGGAATTGGACCTGAAGGAAAAATCTTAAAGGAATCTGAGTGAAGAGAATGAATAGAAAAGTGGGAAGACAAAGGTTCTGAGCAAAATAAGAAGGCCTATAAAATCCATAATGGAGTTGTGGCATTCAGCAATTCTCTTTTGTAATTTCTAAACACAGAAAAAGACTGCAGTCATAAAATTGTGGACATTTTTATTAATTCCTCTGGGTCTCTTTAGATGGAGCTCACTTGGTATTCAGGGACATCATTACTAAAATCTACAAAAGCTCTTATCAGCTGTAATACTGCAGAGCCGTGCCTATGTGTGCCTGTGTGTGTGTGTGTGTGTGTGTGTGTGTGTGTGTGTGTGTGTGTGTGTGTGTGTGTGTGTGTGTGTGTGTTTCACCAGATTTGGCTGCAATCTCTGTTTCACATCTTTTTGGCATCTGAGGAGAATGGGCAGTCCAGCTCTTCCACCATGTTTTTGACGTTTCCATTAGTCGGGATGAAAGCAAAAGCAGGTATGAGACAAGCTGGACAAGGCTGCATGCAGAGACCAAACAAAGGCAGTCCAACACTTCCTCTGACAGGGCCATGGAGATACAAGCACACCAATCTGACTACACATAGCCAATTTAAAAAGTCAGCTCAACAGAGTCCACCCAACACTATTTTTAGCCACTTTTCAAAATGTGTTTGCTGCTTGAATTCACTTATGGGAATGAAGCCTCCCCTCTTGGGATATTCAATCAGCGTAGGGCGCAACTCTTTCATTAAAGTGACAGTGTGTATTTTTCCTGGCGATAGGGGGCAGTAGATACCTAAATCGTTGCAAGAAAGCAGTATTTTTGTGTTGGAGTAAGACCTTACCAACGGATGCCCATTAAGGTCAAAAAGCCCTGGGGAGTGCAAACTTTAGCAAACTAATGAGCACATCAGACTCCCTTTCATCACTGGCAACAAGTGAAGAGGTAAATGTGTAAAGCAATATTTATGAATGGAGAAAGTTTTGTAACCATTTGTTTCAAACCAGTAAATGCATTTAGTCCTCACGGGCTCCCGTAGAAGGAAACAGAGAAACAGTCGCCCAGAGACTTAGACCTGCTCGCATGTGTTCTAGACCAGGTTTTTATGGTTACCAAGCCGCCAATATTTTTTAATAACTGGGCATCGTTTCATTTATTTTCAATATTTTGATGGATATTTCCAGAAATTAATGGTAAAAACTATACAGTGTCTCTTTAAAGCTGCAATGGCAAATTTGGAAAACAAGCTAGTTTAACAACTTTCTAACATAGAGTTCATCAGAAAAAGGTTATTTTATTCAGCTTAGTGGCCTTGAGTGTCCGCCATGGGACTAGGGGTTCAGGATTCAAATCCCAGTTGGGTCATACCAAAGAATCATGGGTCATCATACCATTTGCTTTTTAAAAAGGGACCCAATGCCTCCCTGCTTGACACTCAGCTTTAATGGGTTGGATTGGGGGGGTTAAACTACCAAATAGTTCCCGAGCATGGCTACAGCTGCAGCTCACCGCTCTCCACGGGGATGGATCGGATGTGGAGATTAATTTCACCAGTGTGTGATGACTAATGGGACTTAAACTTTTTGCAAAATATCAGTAAACATGGACTGGCTCTAAGATCTGGGGCAGCAGTAGCTCAGGAGGTAGAGTGGGCTGTCTCGTGATTGGAGGATTGCAGGATCGATTCTGGCTCCTGTCAGGGATATTCTGCTGTTGTGTGCTTGGGCAAGGCACTTCACCTGTGTTGTCAGATGGGCTGATGACACAAATAACAGTCTCACCTCAGTTAGATCACCCCAGGGTGGCTTTGGCTACATAGCAGCTTACCATCAGTGTGTGGATGTGAGAGTGCGTGATAATGGAAAGCACTTTGAGTGCCTAGAAACCCTAACCCTAACCCTAAACCCTAACACAATAAAAAAAATCCAACCCAGTATTTTTATTGTTGTGGAGATTGAAACAACTAAGGGAAAAAAAAATTTTAGTGGTTCTGCTGCATTTGTTTAAAAACCTCCGTCAATAACATCTTTTGCACCAAAGCAACTTCTGGACCATCTGGTTGTTCGCGTAACCGAACTGCCACACTTCCATGGGTCCTCCACTCATTACTCACTCATGTATTTAGCAACAGAACACCACTGGTGTGAGAGGCTCTCCGCTCAATAATATCAGAGGAGGAGAAACAGCCGGCTGCTACCACTTCAACTTTAGGACAAACTACCAGAGTCCCAAACAGAAAAGCACCATTAGAAGTCATGGACAACAAAGACGTTTGGACCTAGGAAACAGTGACAGGTGTTTAGTTTAAACACGTTTCATCTGGAATTGCAGGTTTCCCGTTCCAGCAGGGGAGGGGTGAGTTTTCCGTGTTTGCGTTCAAAACCTAGCTTGTTCTGTAGAATCACTACAACAGCTTTCAAAGCTCCAAAGCATGTCTCTCTGAGGTTTGGTCATTCACTGGTTTCATACCAAAATTCACTGAAAGTTTATTAGGTCAGTTTGACTCAGATCTAGGAATGACACCACTTAGCCCTGCATTAGCTTCTTTGATGTTCCTTCTAGATGATGAAGCTTATATCCCTTAAATCAGAGCCTGGCCTGCAGAGAAAGTTCATTTTCATAGAAGCAGATGTTTGAAATGTAGATGGCTAGTTAGCCCATCTCCTTCTTCATGGCAGACTGGAGCAACATACTCATTACTGCAGATGAAGGCCTGATCTGTTGGTCCATTGCTTATCCAACCATAACTCGCCAGTAAGAAGTTACGATACTTGAACTCATCTGCTAGGGGCAGACACTCAACACCAGCCTGAAGGGAGCATTCCACTTTTTTCAGGATAAGAACAATGGGTTTGGATAGGAAAGAGCTGTACCAGCGTGGACGTAATGCCCATCAAGGGGCTGGAGGTGCAGTATACCTCCGACAGATTAAAGATGTTTTGGAATTAAATTTAGAGCTGCGCTGCAAGATTTGGAGAGTTGAAGCCTCCGACCCCCTCCTCTGTTTAAAGTTGGTTTTTATCATTTATACAAAGAAGGAGCCCTGAGAAAACCCACTGGGCTACCATGAATCCAGGAACCCCTTTAGGTTCCTGTTGCCTTTCTTCCAGACATGAGCTATGATTAAAAGCTCACACCTTTCTGCACCAGAAAACAAAGACAGAAAGCCCCAAACTGTAGAAGCTTTCAAACAATGCAGCAGCAGGTTACAGACTACTGTTTATGCACATGATTTATTTAGATAAAATGACTAAAGTTTAAATAGCCAGAGGTCTGGCTTGATGATCAACTTTGAAGCCTCAAAGTCAAAATGTTGCCTTCACCGGTTACTCCAGTGTTTGTTCTTTGAAATAAAATAATATTTTGTCCAAGTTCAAATAAAAAGCACAACTTTAAAGATCAGAATGTCCAGTCCTGGTCCTTAAGATCCCCTATCAAGCATGTTTTACTTGTTTTCCTGCTCTAGCACACCTGATTGGATTCAGCAGGTCACCAGACTCTGCCAAAACCAGCATCACCTGCTGATCAAAACCAGGTGTGGTGAAGCTGAGAAACATCTAAAATGTGCAGGATGGTGGCCCTGGAGGGCCATGACTGGACACCACTGCTCTAAGGAAATGAAGGGACTTTCCTGTTTGCACGATTGCGATGGAGTAGTTTACCCTTGTCTAATCTAACATGAATGTTTTCATACTTTGCAAACAACTTTGGTTTTGGGGGGTTTCCGGTAGGAATAAGGTCGTACAAATGTTTTTTTTTTTCTTCTTTAAACCGTGTCCTGTCTGGCTGTGAAGCAAGCAGAATTGATGTCTGAATGCTGGTAACAAGCCTTACAGATTTACTCTCAGGTGGAGCGTCGAAGCGTCTGCTTTTAATGTCACGCCTGATACTTAAAACTCCATTGTTAATGTTATTTGAATGATTTGTAATTGCGACCAGACACGGAGAGGTGAAAGAAAGGAAAAGACAAAAGGTGGGAAGAGGGAGAGGGGGGGGGGTCCACAAAAATAAACAATAATGATCAAGAGTCTGCTTCTAGACCTGCAGAAAGAGAAGAGCAGAAAAAAATGGGACACACAACAATACATCAGGAGCAAGCTATCGCTGTGTCTACCTCATGATGAAATATAAAGTCAACATTGTTTAACTGAACAATCACACAATAATAAATCATAGTGCATTTAGTGGCAACGACAGCCTTGAGACCTGTGTTTAACGTGCCCAAGCCCATACTTTTGAGAGCACCATGTGAGCACCTGTGTGTGTACACACGCTTGTTTATGTAAGGTTTCTCTCTAGGAGCGTCCAATAGAGAGTGTGAGGGACCACAGATCTGCCCCCAAAGATGTGTAGGAGATGGAAGGAGCTCCAAGTCTCAGAGATCCAGGACCTGCCCCAGAGCGCAGGAACCCCAGGGAGACTGCAACCAGAAAAGCCCCTGCCCCCCTCGAGAGGCACAGAGGATAGCCCCGGGGGGCCACAACCAGCAGCCGGCAGAGTCCCAGGGGATATCAGCAGCAAGCCCACAGGCGCGCCCGCAGCCTCCCACCCCCTAGCCGGCCGAGCCCGGGACCCAGCGACCCGGGACCCAGGGGCGACCACCCCCGCCGGGGACCCAGCTGAGCCCAGGGACCCAGACCCCACCAGGCAGCCACCGGGATCGACCAGGCAGGTGCCAAAGATCTTAAACCCCCTGACCCGGGAGCCACGAACACTCAGGCAGACCAAGGCACCACACCCCACACCAGGTGTGGCAGGGGGAGGGGGGACGAAGATCTATATCATCAAAAGAAGTTCCAGGAGAGGGGAGGAGTCAAAGGCCCCACCTGACATATACAGTCATACACAAACACAGTCACACACTCCCTCCCTCATGCTCACACGTACACATACAACCCAAGACTTACAAAAATGTACGCCGGACACCCACTCAGGCTCCCCATACACACCCTATTCACTCTGGTCCCGGTACTGCTGCACATGGGGTACAACCATCACCGGTTACCAGAGTTCGACCCTTTCTGCTGGGGTGCTGATGAGTAGGCTCCCCCGCCCAACGCTGAGCACAGCAACCCACCACCCCAGACCCCAACCAGACGGCCAGATCTCCATCCTAGCCTCCAGCCCCAGGAAGCCAAGCAACAACAGAGTACCAACAAACCTCTGTTGGTTGTACAAATGTTTAAAGGTGTGGATCACTTGTTGAATCAATACATTTGCTCTGGTGCACCAGTTTCAGGAACTAGAAGGGACCCAGATCAGAGCTGAGATTCAGAAAACAGGATTTGGAGTCTTATTTCCTGACATTTGGACATATCGCCTCAGACTGGCTAACAGCAACATGACTCTACCCCTGACTGTTTGCTCTGCAACTTTGATGTTTTACCTCCACAAATAGCACAAGCCTTGAGGAGTTCTGCTGTGTGGTGGAGTTGCTAATGCTAACAGTTTGCTTCTACTAGTCGGGACATTCTCTATTTCCTGTACATTGAACGAACAACAGCCTACCCCGTCATGAGCCAGTATCTGTCAGGATTTTCTAGTCCTAGAATTTCACCATCTATTTTTTTTATCAGAAGCTGATGCAGGAGATAGGTGTAGGAGACTATTTACATGTTCAGTCTGTGTGAAAAACTTAGAGCGACTGGTTAGAATCAGAAGTAAGGGGGTTTTCAGTGTTCCATACCTTTAAAAATATTTCAGAAACTTTTTTCCAAACAAAGAAAAAGTTAATTTAAAAGCAGCAATAGAAAATCTATGGACAAGCTAGCTTTCAAACACAAACATGGTCATGGAACACTCACCCCTCCTGTCGACCTTCATACCTTGGCCCTGTCCACGAGAACCAGAAACTCACATTGCCAGAGTATAGCGCTAAACACCAGTCACTGTTTTCTAGTTCCTAACGTCGTTTGTTGTCCATGACTTCAAGTGTTTTTTTTTTTTCTTTTTGGGACTCTGGTAGTTTGTCCTAAAGTTGAAGTGGTAGCAGCCGGCTGTTTCACACCAGTGGTGTTCTGGTGCTAAATACATGAGATGGACAACGGGATGGTCCAATAGATGCTTTTGGTCCAAAACGTGTTATTGGAGGAGGTTTTTAGATAAGTGTGAGAACATCTTTATTAAGTGTTCTAGTTTTTTTTTTTCGCACAACATATTTACAGCTATACCATGTTAGGGTGTTGTTTAGTGGCATTAAAAACAATTTAAAGCTAGCTTGTTTTGCAGATTTACTATTTATTGTAGATTTAAAACATTATGAGTAGTCATGGCCTGAGTGCAGCTCTTCGTGTTATGAAGTTAAAGCAGACACAGTTACGTTCCAATCTGTGTACTCTTCTATTATAACTATGTATACCATAATTAGAAAAGGCTGTGGTCTCACTCCATGCAGCCCAACACCCACCCGCCCACCTGGCCCCGTTCCTCAACAGCAATATAAACGCAGGTGGTGCCAGAGCTTCCTCTAATATTATCCAAACAGAATCACCATGCAGATTATACCCGGAGCTGTCTTGTTCAATAACACCGCCGGGCAGGTACAGCAAAATGTGCATTTGCTCGCGTGCGACTGTCGGTGTTTGCTTGATCTGTGTCCATGTTCAGCAGCTGTTCTTCACAAAAGTGCACACTCACACACACACACAATGATGCAGGAAGGGATTACGGGTCAGCACATGGAAATGCCAGCAGTGTGTTCCCAGGCAGAAAGCTGTAATTAATTGTATCAGTTCATTTGATGAGAGGAGAGTGAGTGTGCAGCTTCACTGAGCAGGTGGCAGCAACCTCCACCTGCTGTCCACATTATCCAATCCTGTTTAGCTAAAAGATATTAGCGCTGTTTGAATAGGTACCAAACTTTTAAAAGTACCAAAGTACTAGCACAGTTGGATCATTTCTTGTTTGTTTCCTTGTTGTTCAGCATGTCATCAAGCATCAGGTGTGTTGAATCTGAGAAGCCACTTGTTTCGAGGTTTCTCAGCTTCTAAACGTTTAGCTCTAATCAGTTGGTGGGGCTTCTGCAGAGCTTAATGATCCGCTGTAGAGGTAATTCAGCCATAGAATCAGGTGTGCTGGAGCAGAAAAACAACTAAAACATCCAGGATACTCCAGCCTTGAAATCCTTTTTTTTAGGTTTAAGTAGTGCAATTTCTAAGACACTATCTGAAAAGATAAACCTAGCATAACTTTCTTTATGTATCTTTATCTTTATGTATCTTTCTCTATGCAACTTTTTAAATCATTTTCTTCAGCCAGCATGTGATAAATTACCCTTTACAGGGTTAATGAAATGTCAATCAGACCCTGCCCCGGTGTGGCGAGCCGCCACCTGTGGACTTAGAAAAAATGGAGCTGACATATCGGGCGCTGAGGTTAGGGTTAGGGCCATGAACACAGCTGATTTGTTTGATTTACCGTAGTTAGGAATCCTTACTGTAGACACTTATTAAGGCTGGAGAGGCATTTCAGCTGTTAGATTAAGGTGTTAAAAAGACAAATGCACAGCAAGGAGGTAGATTTCATTTTCGGTTTGACAACAGATAATTACTATCGGACACTAGGGGGTGCTAAAAGCAAGCAAAACAGCTTAGAATCCCTTTAAAAGGTTACAGCAAACTAAATCAAGAGCAGGAGTCTAACTACTTTAGTTAGCTTTAATGTTGGTCAATACTCCGAGTTCTAGTCATTTCCTGAAACTAATCTTTATGTAGTTCATTGTAATTCCTGGTTAGCCCTCTTATCTACTTAAAGCACTGGAATTCTGTTAGTTTTCATCAATGGTTTCCGTAGCTCATTGTACCAGTTGTTTCTGCCTTAGTTTTAGTCTCCGGACACCTTCAGCTTAATCTTTGTTTTACTATATAAATAAAGCTGTCTTGTGTACTCAAGATGAATGGATGGCAGATATCCCGGCCATGTAAGATGCACTCTTATTTCTCCAAACTGAGGCTAGCTGGTGTGTTTTTAATGAAGAAGTCTAGAAGAATGTGGTGGATAGTTTAGATAATTATTTGCTAGTTCTGACCGTATAGATCCTAATTAGAACCAAGACAACTACAATCACCAACTTTTCATTGTAATTTATGCTAAAACTAAGGTATGAATACCAATTTCACCTTGAAGGCTTATTTACATAGCTGGTATGTTGTTGTCTGTTAGCATGGCTAGCTATAGCATTTCCAGCGCAGCCTGGGACATTTACAAATAAATGCAAAATGATTTTAAGCCTTGCTAATGGTACCCGTTAGCTCATAAACAGACATAATCTGAGATTGTTTAAGTGTCCTCTACAGCATTAAATGATGTTATTTATAACGTTGCAACAGAAATCTGGTTGAAACATCTGAACTACTTGTAAATCTCCCAAATGGGTTACCATGCAAACTGCATGATAATGGACGCAAAGGTGACTTCTGGGGTAATTCATTTAGATTGTATGCTAAAGATCTATCATAGTTGCCTAGAACCTGTAATAATGATCTAGAAAACATATTTGGCATCAAACTATTATACACTATACACTATATTAAAGCTTAGCAAACGTTTGTGGATTTTTTAGCTCTGCTTGTTGCTTCAGAGTCTTTAATCGGTTTTATGTCCTGATAACCTGCTGCGGTCTGTAAGCTGAGCCAGACAAAGAAAAAGCTTCATCTGGTGTTCCCTCAGCATCATGAATGTCTGGTTAGAAAAGTCAGAATTCAGGAAATAGATGTAGAAACAAGGAAAGGTATCACCAACATACCTGGATTAAATTTGTGGAGGAAAAAAAAGGCTTAAATCCTATTTTCTCGACCTAATTTCAGATATAAATTCCCTAACATGAACTGGACTGAGGTAGAACATGTTTAAAAAGCTAAGCAGTTTTCTGGATCGTGCCGTTCTCTGTGGTTAGGAAACCTCAACCATCAATTTCTCTGCTGCTGACACGGTTTCCATTACAACATGGATGGTTTTGCTGAGTATTAGAGGACACTCAGGGATCTCCTCTTGAATTTCACTAGTTTCTGTGCAGCAACATTTACTGACATAATGCAAACAGCTCAGAGAAAACAATTTTCATGAGTGACACCTTTCACATCATCAGAATTATCCCGTAACCTCTTCTGGTAACGCTGTGCAGTTATATCCGTCTCAGTGGGTAAAGATAATTAAATAGTGCCGACATGGTCGCATGAAAGGAAAACGTCTTTCTTTGAGAAGTAATCACTGTTTTGTATATTTTTGGGTGTTATTAAGGGAGGTGAAACAGCAGTTTTGCATTTAGATGAAAAAGTCACATTATTGTTACTATTGCTTCAAATGCCATCAAAATTGTTATTTCATACCTTTTTCTTTCTCATGGTTACAATGATCATTTTATAGTTTATATCGAAAAAAGTCATGAACAAGAAACATTTAAAGGTGCATTTAGCAAAATGGACATCCTGTGGTCAAATGTGGGTACTGCAGTCAATATGTTAAAAAAAGAGTTCTAAGAAAGTGTTGCCAGCTACCGATCAACGCCAGAAGGGCTGGCGAGTGAAGATGAGTCACACACAGTAAGTTGGTCAATAAATAAATGCATCCACTGTAATAACAAGTTGTTAGTACAAAAGGTAGCTTGAGATATTTCTCGAGCTGATCCATCGTTAGCATTGTTAGCTCAAAGTCAGCCTTCTTTACCCGACAGAGTAAAACAAAAATAATGCCATGGCTACATCAGAAATTGTGCCTAATCACATGATTTTTAAAGGATCTGGAATCGGTTGGAAATAATCGGATTTAACCTTATAAAACAACAAACGTGACTTTTAAATTCATCCTGAAATAGAGGATTTTCAAACAGAATAACAATGGCTTAGGTTTCATTTCAACAAATTCTAATATTCTGTTTCAAATCAAATCAAATCATAGATACTTTATTAATCCCAGAGGGAAATTAGAGTTTCAGTACACACAATTCAGAGATCAGACATACATGGGGAAAACACATGACAAGAATTGGTGACTGTGGTCATTCGCAACCCTGAGTCGCGCTAACTTTCTTGGCTCTTGGCTGAAAACAACACCGTAACGTCACAATATGTAGCAGGTGGGGATTCAGGCACCAACATGCAGCTTTTAACTACTAGGCAATAAGGAAGAGCTGTTGTCAGCTCAGAAGAGCTAAACTGTCTTCTTTTTGGACATATTTTACACCAGACTACGGAAGCAGAGCAACAGCCACTTGTAATGTGTGCATACTGGGTATTTAACAGAGGTGGAAAAATTATTTTTTAGATGCCATCAGTATGTGAGGTATCTCAATGTTTTCATGACAAAACTCTAACATGAGACTGTGCTCTAACCTGTCACATAAACTAATAAGCCTAATAAAATTCAAACATTTCAAATGGACCAGCTGCTAACAATGGCCCTGCACTACTTTACCTTACAGTTCCTTTATTCGTGTCCATCCTAGAGCTCCTTTCTGACCTTCATGCTTATTTAGAGCAGCTGATATTTAAAGTAAGCAGAGTTCATCCTTGGTAGTGGGTTCACTCACTCATTTAACCCTTCACCACTAAAATCAGTTTGTTCATTCCAGTCCTCCTAAATAATGCTCCAATCATCCAACTGGAATGGGTCCCGTAACGTCCATCCTGTCAGAATAGACCTTGGGAGCCCAGGTGTTACTAGAGCTAATGGTGTCTCCTCACCAGTGTGAGCCTCCAAACTGTGAAGGTTGGTCTCCAAACAGGAACTTTAAATTCATGCATTTATCTCCTCTTGTAACACTTTAACATGTTTTAAAAGGCTTGTATCATGATATGTTACACCTCCCAGACCACAGATAAGATAAAACATTATCGTAGACACTATAGAGACACCATTTATTAACTAGAAGTTATTTTTGTTCACCAATACTTCAACCAAGAAATAAGATGCATGAATTTGATGAAACCACACTGTCTCATGCAGTCCTATATGTGTAAAACACACACACACACACGCATGCACGCACGCACGCATGTGCACACACACACACACATGCGCGCACACACACACACACACCAAGCACCGTGATTGCTTAGTAAATATTCTATTTGGTGAGAGATAAACTTTATTGTATCCATCCTAGTGAATCTATAATTAAACGGGTAAACTAGTAGTAGCACATTCAACGTCAAGGAAACAAAAAGTTATTATCAGGAGAGGGAGAATGTTTAAGTGGTTAGCAGCAGTGTGCTAGACGATGGCCCCCTCCATGTGGCCACCACAGCTCAGCAGAAGACCATTGTAGCTTCTTCTGGGGAGAAAAACACTTAGAGAAAAAATAAAGATAACAGCTGAAATTGCAGAAAATAATACAGTTAAAGAGCAGATTGTAGAAGAAGGCAGTAGAGTGTGAAAAGTGGTCAGTGTGTCCTCCAGCAGTCTAAGCCTATAGCAGCATAACTACAGAGATAACTCTGGATAACCTAGCCTTTTAGATGGAGGCATGTTGGAGGGAGGGCAAGGGAGAGCCGTCTTTACCGACTGTACACTCCACCCCCCTCTACTCCCCCACTTGTCCAGATCTGGGCTAACATCAGATTTTAACCATAGGCCCTACCAAATAAAAATGTTTAAAGCCTATTCTTAAAAGTAGACAAGGTGTCTGCCTCACGGACTAAGGCTGGGAGTTGGTTCCACAGGAGAGGAGCCTGATAACTAAAAGATCTGCCTCCCATCCTAATTTTAGAAATTCTGGGAACCACCAGTAAACCTGCAGTCTGAGAGCGAAGTGTTTGGTTAGGAACATATGGAACAATCAGATCACTGATGTATGATGGAGCTTGATTATTAAGAGCTTTATATGTGAGAAGAAGGATCTTAAAATCTATTCTGAATTTAACAGGTAGCCAATGTAGGGAAGCTAAGACAGGAGAGATATGATCTCTCTTTTTAATTCTCATCAGAACTCTAGCTGCAGCATTTTGGACAAGCTGAAGACTTTTAACTACATTCTGTGGACTTCCTGAGAGTAATGAATTACAGTAATCCAGTCTTGATGTAATAAATGCATGAACTAGTTTTTCAGCGTCACTCCTGGAAATGATGCTTCTAATCTTAGCAATATTCCAAAGGTGGAAAAAGGATACATTCCTAAATAAAGGATTTTTACTTTCAGCTTCACTCCTGCCTGCTGTCATCTGGTGTCTGCACCTTGGGTCCTAACCTCCTCCTACTCGCAACGTGACACGGTTTTTCAAGGGATTGTTGGCAACCCTAGCTGCAGGATGCAGAATAAACAGGATGGTGGGGACTTTTCATCCGCTTGTAGACTTCAGTCTTAGTTTTACCATCATCATATATTTTTCTGTGCGCCACTTGATCGTGAGACTGCTACCCGTTAGCTTTAGCATTAGCCATTCTGCGTGTAGCTGCATTTTTGATCCCAAACTTTGGACCAGTTCTGCCTTTGTGCCTTTGCTGGTTCCTTTATTTTCCTCCACTGCATCCAGATGACCACACTGTGTGCCAGTAAAAAGCATTTTTGTTACACGTAACTTACTTTTGTTCAATAAAGTTCTGGGGAAAATAGTAATTCACAGATGTTGCACTAGTGTTACATTTAAAAACAGACAGACACGCACAAACAGTTTTTTTTCATCGCACTGTACAGCCCTGCTCTGATATGGAAGAGCCTGAGGGAAAATCAGGACGTCAATAGCACCAACCACAGCTCTGCTCCTCGGCTCTGGAACTCACTTCCTCCTGACATCTGAAACACAGACTCCCTCCTCTCATTCAAATCCAAACTCAAAACTCACCTGTTCAAACTGACTTACACTCTCTAGCCCACAAACTCCACTCTGTAATTTATAGCATATTCTTTGTAATTCTATTGTTTAAATTATCTTATTCTTATTTGTGTGTAAGTTTTATCATGTTTTGTGAGGTGACCTTGGGTTTTGAAAGGCGCCTATAAATTAAATGCATAATAATAATAATAATAATAATAGTAATAATAATAATAATAATAATAATAATAATAATAATAATAATAATAATAATAATAGTAATATGTACCAAATAGCGAGAAAATCTATTTTTGATCTTTTTTTGCAGCGGTTTTAGTGCTTTTTGGTGCACCGCTGCTGATACAGCGCCCCTGTAGTGGTGCAATGCTGCAACTGCAGTTAAAATAGCATCCATATACATAGCTGGGGGCAGAGTGAAATCAGGCTGGGCACAAAAATAGCTGGAGGCGGCTGCCACGCAAATTTGAACGCAGGAAAAACCCTGATATTTTATTTATTATAATTTAAACGAGTCATTATAAAATCAGTGAGACTGAACAGTTTTCAGATGATATGCATTTGATTGCGAGCTTGTCAATCCATAGAAAATTAAACAAGACTTGTCCAAAAAGAGGCAGTCGAAGCTGTTCCGCCTTAATAATGGTATAAAAAGGTTAAGAACCCAAATAAATAAGGAAAAACCAGTTTGTCCATCTTTATATTCTTCACTTGAGGATCTTTGTATTTGTCAGGGTGATTCTTAAACAATTATGTGGAATTATCCAAGTATTTTTTACTGTGCTTTAATGACTCCACCAGGTTGAGAGTACCTAAGCTGCTGAAAAACCTGCGTTTTATCTTTCCTAGGAAGTCCTAATCCAGGGATTGACGGCTGGGGCCTGTGGGGCACACAATGAATAATTTGTGGACAGAAAGAGCTGCAGGCAGGCGGAAAATTCATAGACAAAAGTAATAAAATGGTGGAGTCAACAGCTTCATGAACTATTTATCTGCCTTGAACTGATATGTCCTCCTCGAGTCTCTTTCTGTTCGGCCCCTCTTCATCCAACTAGCTTGTCAAAGCCTGCAGTGGTCTGGGCTTTTATTGAAACCTTGATTCAGTTACCCGAGACGTCCCTTTTTTAAGGACTGTGTGCAATAAAGGAGACAGGTTATTGGTGAGGAGGACAGAGAATGGGACAAATGAAATAAACTATAGGCTTGCTGAGAGGAAAAGGACGAGAGATGGCGAGAAAGGAGGCGAGGAGAAGCAGATCAGTTGACAGTGATCAATAACATTAATATGGGCTGCAGCAGAGTGTCTGCTGCTGGCATGTTAACCATCAACAGCAGAGGAGAACTAACCCCACATCAAGTAAATCACGGATGCATGTTTGTCCGAAGCATTCAAGCATTTCAGACAGAAAGTTGAAAAGTTTAAATAAAACTGTTAAACAAAGCTGTAATTAACTGCAGTATTCATACAAAAAATGGTCACTAGATGTAAAATAACACACCTTATAGTGAGGGTGGGTTTTGGGGGGTGGTTATAAGATATCAGCCTCATACCTGCAGTAGATAATAATAATAATAATAATAATAATAATAATAACAATAATAATAATAATGATAATAATGCCTTTCACAACCCAAGGTCACCTCACAAAACATGACACAACTTACACAAAAATAAGAATAAGATCATTTAAACAATAGAATTACAAATAATATACTGTAAATTACAGAGTGGAGCGCTTTGCAGCAAGGCCCTTCCCACCAGGAACATTCCAGACACAAAACAGCATTGAAAGCGTTCCACGCAGCTGGACCCGTGAGGTCACAACATCATGAGAAAAATAAAAGATCGTTTGATTTTCTGACAGTTCACACGATAACAAGCAAGAAGAAAGACAGCAGAGTGCATACGAAATGTCTGTTTAGTTTCTGTTGCGTTTACCTCAGACATGGAGGTGTCACGTGTCTCACTAGCTAAGCACCTTGAAATATGTACGGCTTTTATTTTGAAAGTTTCCAGACGGTTTACACTGCTTCATGTTTGACTTCCTCTACAAATATAGAGCGCTGTAATTGGCTAGAGTAGACACAAAACTGGTCCAATAGTAGCCCTGCTGAGGCTACAATGGAGCATGGCTGGACCGACCTGCTGAACATTTGGTACTGCCACGGTTGGCCCAGAATTCGAGGTCATTGTACTCTCGCTAATTCCTCATGTCTCTGAAATACACAATTAATTAATTAATAGATTCATTTCAAGCCTATTTTCTTTTTTGAGTAGATGAGAAAGGACACCTTTAAAAAGAAACAGCGGCTCCCAGCTGGAATATGAACGGTGAGAAGCTGCTTTTGCCTCTCCAGAATGTCAGTAAGTCATCTTTACAGCACAGAAACATCTGTTTCCACACCTCACATGCTAGCCTCTTTCTTGTGAGCCATTTGAAGCTTTTAACAGCAGCGAGGTGAAAATGGAGCCCCCCCCCCCATAGCATCTCTATCAGCCAGTTGACCCTCAGTCGAGTCACTTCGATGATTTCCTCTAAAGGCTAAGTACTACACTGTAATTGGGATGGCTCGGCTCGGAGTGCTCTTTTGCTGTCTCACTCTCCAGCACTTGGTCTGACCAAGAGGTGAACCCATCACGCAGGGCAGCAGAGAAGACAGCAGGTTCACGGTCCCACTTTTACATCATCTTTTATTTAAAAACAGCGATTAAACATTAAATTCTTTTTAAAGCCCTTTTTTAAGTGAGAGGTTAGGAGGAAACTGCAGCTGGCGATGGTGTCAAGTCATCACAGAGCACTCCGAACGCTGCTCACCTCGAGTACCTGTCCAAAAGATTCCTGCTTTTTATTGCCGAGATATGGAAATAAAAAAAATAACATCTGAGCGGTATGCTAGCGTATGCTAGCGGCCTAATTTAGACATCGGTGGTTTCATGGTCCTTTGAGATCAACCCTCACATGAACTCATCCAGTTCTGTATGAAATCTAAATGATGTTGACATGAATGAATACAAGCAGTCAACATACATAAATAAATAAATAGCATTTTTCCACTGCGTATAATTAAATGTTATGTTTAAATGAAGCATGGTTCATGTGAGATTGTGACCTCAAGCACAATTCCCACGCTCTCACTTTATGGTATAAGAGCACTCTGTAAAATCACAGCCACTAATACCAGCATGTTACTATCATTATATAAATGTAAATATATAATTTATTATTTTAAAATACTGTTGGCCGAACGGGGCACTGTTGGCATGTCCTCTCCATGCATATGATGTGAGTTTTCACTGGAGACTCGGCTCTTCTCCCACAGACAGAAAACACGAATGAACTGGTTAGCTGGTGACTCTAAATTGTCCCTATAGGTGTGAGTGAATGTGTCCCTGTGATGGACTGGAGACCTGTCCAGGGTGTCCCACGTCTCTCACTCATGCGCTTTTATTTAGCGAAGGACAGAGTTAAGTCAGATATGAAACTCGGATAATATTTGATAAAAACACAGCAAAGTTTTTGGTGACTATAGGTGACTTGGTTTACTCAATGTTCTGTTCAACTAAAACACACATACAAAAAAAGTCCGTTTTTCATTTAAAACCGGTAACACTTTATAATACGGGTCCCTTTATTAGCATTACTTAGTGCATTATTAAGCATTAATAAAAAGAGTCCCTTTAATAACATTGCCATTATTAACTATTAAGTATCCTTAAGGTTAGGACAAAGGCCTGGGGGGTGCATTACATATTAAGGTTGAGCAATTGTTAATACTTTAATAGTTTATTAATGCTTAATAATGCACTAAATGTTATTCAAGGGACCTTTATTGTTACTGAAATATTATAAATGTATTATTATGTATTATGTTGCTTAAAACTTTCTTCCTATTTCACACTTCATGTGTTTATTTATGTTTTTATTATATCATTTAGTAATCTTTATTAAAGTTGAGCAATATTCATGATATTTTTCAAGGAAAATTGTATTAACCTACTAAATAATGAGAAAAGTGGAAGTAGCTGCTCATCTTCCATATGATGGTCGTGGAGAGCGGGTATGTAACTCCAGCTGTCATTGGATGAGAGACGGGGGACACCCAGGACCGGTGTCCTGCCCATCACAGTGACACGGTTACACACAACCAGTCACTCACTCATTCACATTTAGGGGCAAGTTAGTGTCTCCAGTCAACCGAAAATGCATGTTTTCCTCTGCAAAAGAAACCCTGAGTATCCGGAGAAAACCCATGTATGCATGGGGAGAACACACCAACTTTAAAGAGCAAGTCAACCCCTACCAGAGTCTAACTCCACTCCCACTTCATGTTTGAAAAATGCAACAAATGCTGTTGCCTGGCAGACCGAGAGGGCGGAGCTGCTAACAAATACACACACACTCAGGCTCACGACAGCATTGTGACATCATAATGTACCAGTTTACATCATAGCATACCTCTTAGCCAATAGCGGTGGCAGATTTAAATTAACATACAGTGCAGAGTTTTTACCTGACAACGGCACAACACTGACAGTTTTAGGCAGAATATTTAAATTTTAACTAAGATGCACTGAAGTGCCAAATTATTGACGATACGTGTCTGCAGCATGATTAGACACACGTTTATTTAGTTTATCAGCAAAAGAAAGTTTATTTGGGGGTGACTTGCTCTTTAAAGCTGCTTTTACCTAAACCTGAAGGTCACAGCCAGGATTTGAACCAGCAGAGGCACCAGTGCTCCTAGTTGCATCACTCTGCAACTGTCTGCCATTTTCATTAACCTGCATCTAAACCACCAGATTGGTAAAACAGGAAACTAGTGGCACAGCACCAACTTACCTTCCCCTGAGCTGCTTTGTTGTTTTACGGAAAACCACAGCAAGCTGAAACCGGCGCGGCCACATTAGAGCTTGTTGTGATCTTTAGGAACGGATGCTTCTCAGCACAGACGATTGATTTTTCTTACCGCTCCCTTGTAACTCACATTATGTTTGTCTGCGCGTGAGTCGATGTAGACGCGCGTGTGTTCGTCAGTCTTCTGACCTGAATAAAATGTGAAGGAGAGCCAGCTGGGAGCTGGTGTTAGAATAAGCAGGATTGATGTGCTCACAGCAGACAACCTCAGATCCATCATCGGCCTGTCTGAATCCTGCACGCGGGCTTTATTCATTGCCGAGTATACCCGCAGTATCCGTGCCCTTTACAGGGAGGCCACTGCGGAGAGGGAACTGCAGCAACGCTCGCTGTTGCCGAGCAGAGCTGCATGAGGGGGCTAATTTAGGTGAAAGCTAGAACGCGGTTGTGAGTTTTTGAAAATACTTTGTTTGCATGCAGTGATTCAGACGGAGCAGCTGTGTGTCTAGACTCTAGACGGCCTTACCTACATTGGCAAGAAAACAGCACAGATGTAGCTACATTTTTACTCTTCACACAAAGCAACACTTCTGTTTTCTGTTTGTTTCTGGGCTTTCGCCGGGATAAAACAGGAACGGAGCACAAATGTTTAGTTTGCGTAGACAGATGGACAGTTGGACTGAAGCGTTCTTGTTCTTTAAATAAAACACTGAAAACAGCATTTTAAAAGCAAAAGTCAAAAAGGGACTGTTTTCTTTTCTCCACTCGTATATTTTACTGCTCCATTATTCATTTGGATAAATGGAAGAAACATTTTGCCCGCGGTTGCTTGGAAGCATTTGGCGAGTGTGTTCACAAACTTGCTGCTACGTTTCCAAGTCTGTCGTGTGTTGCCACTAAAATCTTATAACTGATGCTGGTTCAGGTCTTCAAATCCACTTAGATGCACCCTTGAGGCTCAGTGTCAACCAATTCAGATCTCAGTGGAAGAGAAAACCGAAAAAGCCCCGTGACTTCAAATTATTCAAAGCTGTCAGGAAAGACAGAGCTGTGACAGTTCACATATGTATTATTGATCAGTTTGTGATCGATCGGACTGCATCGGGGGAAAACACTGGCTAAAGTCACGAGTCATTCTTCCAGCCTGACAAAAATCTACTTTCTTCTTCTAATAAAAATATTTTTAATGGAATAACATTAAAAACTGTTTGATTATGTCCATTCATCCAACGATCCATTTTTATCTGGGGTCCGGTTGTGGGGTTAGTAGCCTAAGCAGGGAGGCCCAGACTTCCCTCTCCCCAACCACATGGGCCAGCTTCTCTGGGGGAATTCTGAGGCGTTCCCTGGCTGGCTGATAAAGTCCCTCCAGCGTGTCCTGGTCTTCCTCTAGGTCTCCTCCTGGCTGCACGTGCCTGGAAAGCCTCACCAGGGAGGCGTCCAGGAGGCATTCTAACCAGATGCCCGAGCCACCTCAACTGGCTCCTCTAGATGGAGCAGCAGATCTACTCTTGAGCCCCTCCTGAATGACCGAGCGTCTCATCCTATCTCTAAGGGAGAGCTCAGACACCCTGCGGAGAAAACTCATTTTCGGCCACTTTTTTCCACAATCTCATTCTTTCAGTCACTACCCAAAGCTCGTGACCATAAGTGAGGGTTGGAACGTAGATCGACTGGTAAACAAAGAGTATAGAACTGGTCCAGTGTTCCACGGCCAGGACAAAGACCACATTGCTCCTCTATGATCCGAGGTTCAACAACTGGTGGACCCTTCTTTCCAGAACCCCTGAATAGACCTTACCATGAAGAACAAAGCTGATTCCTAAAGTCCTATTAGCTAAAACATGTGGTATTGTCAATGGAATATACGGTCAGTGTAAGGCAGTTATTGGCTAGCTTTCAATCTGCATTTAAAGAGCAAGTCACCCCCTACCAGTCTTACTCCACTCCCACTTCCTGTTTGAAAAATGCCACTGCTGTTGCCTGGCAGACCAAAAGGGCGGAGACGCTAACAAACACACACACACAGGCTCACAATGACATTGTGACCTCATAATGTACCAGCTAACATTATGTACTTCTTAGCCTAGTAATGGCTGATTTCAGTTCAAATGCTGTGCAGAGTTTTTACCTGACTGTGCAATATTGACAGTTTTAGGCAGAATATTTATTTTAAGATGCACTAAAGTGCCAAATTATTGACTACGTGTGTCCACAGCACGATTAGACACTCATTTATATAGTTTATCAGCAAAAACAAGTTGATTTGGGCGACACTTGTCCTTTAAGTAAAGTTAATGCCAACAATTTGTCTCAGAATGTTCAAAATTTTTTATCAAAACAAACCAATTTGATGTATTATATTATCCTTAGCTTATGCTGGTTAAGGTTCTCAGTAATCCAGGTCACGGTAGCCCAAAGGATTCAAATGAAGGCAACTGGACTTCTTTGGTTTCTTGAAGACGTTTAGCTTTTCGTCTGAGGATGTTCGTCAATTCTGACTGAAATATGGGAGTCAAGCTTATAAGCTGTAGCTGTCTATTGTTATTTAATGAGCAGAAACTCACTCTGAATACCTCTCCTCTCTACTCTCCGAGTTTTCAGCTTCAACCAAATTATCTACAAAGCTAAAAAAAACAATAATTTGTTAGCTATAAGCTTGCTATCTACTTACTTAGTTGCTAGCAGCTTGTTACAAAAGCAAAACTTGGTTTCCTTTACGCCAAATTAAATATCACAAGCTATTTTAGCACCAACAGAGTGAGTTTCTAATAAGTATTAGTTAAGCATTTTGACAGATGGAAAACCTGTTTGATAGCAGGATAGAATATCAGGAACAACAAACCACCTAATAACTAAACTTGCAGTAATAATTGCCAGGAACTATTTTTCAGGTCCTTCTTTGGACCTTTGCTATTTTCCCTATCAAAGATGCAAGAAGATTTTGCAACCACTGTTAAAAAAGAGAAGCAAATCCAAGACCATCCATGATGGATTATTTATTAATTAAAACAAAGCACCAATCAATAAGTCTTTGACCTCATGAAATCATTCTTTACAATGAACTTGCTACACTAAAGTCAAACCATGTTGAGCATGTTTGTTTCCAATGGTATAAAGGCGCCATTGATCACAGATGGCATTAAGAGATTAAAAGGTTCACCGTCCTCTCGGTGATGTTGACAAGCGCTGTAAGGCATTGCAGTCATTAGCATTAAGCTGGCTCATCAATATGGACTTGGCTGAACCATCGGTCTTCCTCAGATGAAGCTCTGGGGACTGCCACGAGCTGAGCTCAGAGAGCATCCAGGCGGTCACCCTGGATCTGTCTGTCAGCCAGCACATGGGAAGCCTTAGCTCTACTGATGGGGAGGTGTCACTTCAAGCTGCTTTAAGTGTTGTGTCACTTCTGCTTGTCAGCATGCTGGTGTTTGCCAGAGCCATCTCGTTTGTCATGTTGTCTCGACTGGATCGGTCCTCGAATGTGCTTGAGAGTGTGGGTGCAGACGTGGGAGGAGAAAACCATCAACTTTCTTTAAGTTGATGGTTTTGCTGTATGTGTCAGCTTCAGTAATGTCTTGTACGGTATTATCATTTATACATTCCATGTAGTGTGTGTGTGTGTGTGTGTGTGTGTGTGTGTGTGTGTGTGTGTGTGTGTGTGTGTGTGTGTGTGTGCGTGTGTGTGACAGTGTAAGGGTCGGGGATGGCAGTGTCAGTGTCTGACAGCCAGACGAAGTCTGATGTGATACAGTGAATGACAACGTCTGCACTGGGAATGTAGTCTCAGAGAAGGAGACGAGACACAAGGAGACTGAGGAGGGATGCTACAACTCATCGTGTAGTACTTCTCCCTCGGCGTGGTCCAGAGCTCCCATCATCAGCAGGGCTCTGCTGGCGTTGTCTCGAACTAAGATGATGAATGGGTGATCAGCGTAGAACATCTTGGGTCTGTCCATTTTCTCCTCCTCTGACTCTTCATCCTGTTTCCCAGCCCCGGCACCCAGTTCCAGGGAAGCCCAGTGGAGGACACCACCGAGGTGAAGCTTCCCTGTGCTCTTGCCGGACGCCCCCGGAGAAGTCGGCCACCTCCTGGTCCCAGGCATCGGCCACACCCAGAGCAGACAGCTGCTTCTGCAAACAGAAAGCAAACACGCCGTGCCGTTAATGGACTGGCTCCAGTTGGAACTCCTGAAGAATCTCGAGGCCGTCCACCTCAGACATGTCCTGCAAGTGTATGCAAACAAGTAGCTGCCAAGGCGCTGATGAATTATGCACTCAAGGAGACCAAACAGCAAGTGGGAGGGAAGGAATATTTTAAAATTTCATGATGCTGTGACATTCAGAAGTGGAGACATGTGCTGCTTCTCCTGAACCTCGCCAGACAATTGACTTGGACCTAACGCACCCCCACAAACACCCAACTAGTAATATCCATGAAGGGCTTTCACTATTATACTTATTTACATAGTAGCCTAAAAATCAGAGGCAAGGAGGAGGCTGACAGTCGCTCTTGTTGTGAGCTGGCAGAACAAAGTAGGTGACAGGCTGAGAGGAGACGGAGGGAGGAAGCAGGGGATGAATAATTTAAGAGTGATGCCCCGTGACCTCAGCACCTCCTTTGTTTAGCCTCTGATATGAATTCCACAGAAAGTGTTGGCTGTGACAGGTAGTTTATCCTCCCATGGCAGAGGGCTACTCCTGGTGACAGGCTTCTCTGGGGGCCACATGAGAGCATGTGTGGGTGTGAACGTGTGACTGTGTGTGTGTGTGAGGGGGTGAAAGGGTGACAACATGATTTTCTGGCACGTGTTTTAACTCACCTGACTTAAACAGGAGCTATTTTTACAGCCAGACAATAGTAAATGTTTTAGATGTATTGTCTGGGCGTGCTTCATGGTGAACTCTGTTGATGCTCAGTGTCGGTGCACTCGTGTCTTCACTCACAATAAGATATTTTTACATTTTTGCTAAAGCTTTAGATTTGCAGTTCTGTAAACGAATCTCAGATCATTCATAGTTTCTTTCAATGTTGGTGCATTTTGGTAATCTTGATCAACAATTCTTCAGGCTTAAGCTCCTTTTGACTCGTATTAAATCCATCACGTGTCAGTTAGATAAATATTTTCTTTTTGTTTATTTGCCATACCATTTCCCTGAGCTATAAATCACTCAGACATTAAACGCCCAAAGTCCCCTTAGATAACACTTTTTATACAGTTCCATCAGGGTTTTAAAATTTTAGCTTGTTTTTAACTTTTTATTTTATTGAACTGTATAGGGGCTGCACAGTGGTGCAGTGGTCAGTGCTGTTGCCTTGCAGGAAGAAGGTCTCGGGTTTGAAAGCCGGCCTGGAGTCTTTCTGTATGGAGTTTGCATCCTCTCCCTGTGCGTGAGTGGGTTGTCTCCAGGTACTCCGGCTTCCTCCTAGAGTCCAAAAACATGAATGTCAGGTCGATTGGTCTCTAAATTATCTTAAGGTGTGTGTGTGTGCATGACTGTTTGTCCTGTGTGTCTTTGTGCTGCCACTGGTGTGGGGAAAATCTGTCCTGTGTATTTGACCCATCCCCATTGGGAGTGGTGAGCTGCAGCAGTGGCTGCGCTCGGGAAATTGGTGGCTTACCCCCCCCTCCATAAAAACCCCTTAAAGCTGTCAAGCAGGGCAGCAGGTTCCCATTTTTAAAGTCTTTTTGTATGACCCAATCGAGATTTGAACCGCAGTCTCCCAGTCCCAGGGTGGACACTCATACCAATAGGCAACTGCAGTAGCATTCATTCAATCTTTGATAAAGTTATTAGCTAATTATCAATCATCAATACCAGCCTGTCACAAAATATTTCCATTTATTTAGCAGAATCTATTTACATTTATTTATAATATAAATTAGAAAACCAACCATATGATTTTCAGAGCTATGAGCTTCAGCTAGCTGATTTGTTGACGCTCTTCACTGTTATTAGCAAGATAGCTAAATGAAGTACCTTTCTAGCCTCCTATCCAACTGTTTATTTTTCTTTAGCTTTGATTATGACAAACATTTGCTGTGGCATTGTTTCGATAAGCTTCTGCAATGTCACAAGATTTATTTCCGTCCAGTGATTCATTAATATTTCACCAAGATCTTGCATTGATGATGGTAGAGTCTGACTGCTGCACAAAGCCTTCTCCAGCACATCCTAAAGATTCTCAATGGGGTTAAGGTCTGGACTCTGTGGTGACCAATCCATGTGTGAAAATGATGTCTCCCTGAAACACTCTTTCACTATTGAGCCCCATGAATCCTGGCATTGTCATCTTGGAATATGCCAGTGACATCAGGGGAGATGGAATAACCTGGTCATTCAGTATATACAGGTAGTCAGCTGACCTCATTCTTGGAGCACGTCTTGTTGCTGAACCTAGACCTGGCAAACTGCAGCAACCCCAGATCATAATACTGCCCCCACAGACTTGTACAATAGGCACTAGTTGCACCAGTTGGAGTTAAACAAGTTGTTGCCAGCTGAAAGATGCAGGAATTATCCAACAGGAGGCTTGTACCTATTTGCTAAGTTAAGTCCAGGTGGTGACTTTTTTTGGTCTGGGTGGTGTAGATTCAGGGAAAGACAACACAGTTTAACAAACATAAAATAGTATTTAATTTACCACCTATTTGTGACTTTCTGGTCTCATTTAACTGAAACAGATTTGTTTTTCATCTAATGTTTCATTGTCTTTTAATTTTATGGCAACATCCACAGAAAGTGGCTGAAAAGGTGACTAAGTCCTAAAAAGACTTTCCAAAATGCATATTTAGATCACAACAAAGTCTAGGTTATTGGAAGCCAAGCGTAAACAAGGAGTTCTAAACTGTTCTAAAAATGACCAAACTTGTGTCTAAGCATCACACATAGATAAAGAGACATCCAGATGTTGGGATCCTGCAAAGTCCCTCCATCTATTGGGAACCAAATGCCACCTTCAGCTCTAATGCACTTCTACTGTCTTCATCCATTATTCCTCCATTTTCCTCTTTCCTTCCCCGCGCCACCACTCCATCACCGTCTTCCTGCGCCGCTCTCTGCTCCTTGCTTGGCATCTCCATCCCTCATTCACTTCTCACGCCTCTCTACTTTATCCTTTTCTGTTTCTAACTGTCTTTTTCCTGCTTGCCTCATTCTTCTTCAACAGACCTGCTGATATTCAGTGCTCTCACAACTTCTCAGTCTCCATCTTGAGCATCTCAGCTTTATATGTGAGAGGAGGAAGACCCTTCTAACTCCTGTCCATGCTACCCATTTCCTTATTAAGTGGCCTGGTCTGAAGTAAAGTTGTTGTGGTGTATACAGCCCCCACAAACAGTGGTTTCCTATCTGGTGGGCTTACACTGCTCAGCAGGGCAAAAAGTACAATAATAGTTTTTTTCAGTGAAGTGTAAAACTTAAGGGATTCGGAGGCAGTGTGGTGGGAAACAGGCAGGAGATGTAAGAGGAGCCCCGCGGGTGTGGCACTGCATTATACGGGGAGGAGAAGCCTCTGGGAGGTGCTCTTTGGCTGCCCTTTCTCCCCGACGCACCGCATGAATCTTAGATGGAGCAGCGCTGAGAGGACTGCTGATGTCTCACACACAGCTTCCACCAGCGATTTGTCTGCCAGTGAGAGCCAGAGGCATCATCAGCTGCGGCTTTCTTCTTCTTTAGTGTTTTTTGTAGCGCTCACTCAAAGCTACAATGGTGAGAGAGCTAACCGTGCCTGAGGAAGCACCATGTCCACCCCACAGGCCAGCACCATCACGCTATTCTACCTTCACAGCTCACTCAACGAAGATGAGCTTCATGTGGACGTAAGGGGAGCTGCTGAGGGGACACCTGAGTCTCACGTCAGCTCCATCTATGTGGAGTCTGGAAGCTTTAATTATGGCCAAGTTAAAAAATAAATACAACTAACTTCCTAGAAGATGGTTCTATTCAGCTGATGGATGCAAGCTTTGAAATGACAAATAGCGGTTCACTTTCTGCCAAATTATGGCTTAAAAATAATTGGCGTTGTTTCATATTTTTTGCTCCAATTGTTGCATTTCCGTTTTCAAAATGTGTTTTGTGAAGTTTTGTATCTGCAAGCTGCATATTGCATTTATTGTTTTAAGAGCTGCTTTAGATTCAGTGAAAGATTCCCAGAGGGTGCAATTAAACGGTTTCTGTTTACGTGTTAATCCACAATCACTCAAAACTTTCAAGTCGCTGTACAGAATATAAACGGACATCCATCAGAAAGCAGAACCTCTTGTTAATTCTTGGAACAAATATTAGGGGAAAAGTGAACATAGACGATAGATTTGGTGGAGAAAATATTACATAAGAAAGCAAAGACTGAGAGCAAATGGGACTTTTTGAACATGGGTTTAAAATAAAGAGTAATCTGGAAGCTCTAATGGCTCCGTCCACCTATTAAGCTCATTTAAAAATATTCCCAAACACAAAAAGTCCATCAACCCAAAATCTGGTTCAGAGAACATAATTGGGCTATGTAAGAAATAATGGTACAGGCTGCTTTATGCATGGCTGTAATAGGCATTACCCTTGAAGGCGACACTAAACTAGCTGCCTGCATCGTACACATGAGAAGTCTGTTTCAGTTGGGCGTGTTGTCATTATTCCAGTAATAACAGCGAATATGAATCATGTTTCATCCCTTTTAGAAAAAGTTTGTTAAACAGGATCAATCACATAAAAACGTAAATTTTGTTCACAGCAAAAATTTTAGCTTCAGTTTAATTTGCAGTTCGTAAAACTACAAGGACCCTCCCATCACACAGTTTGTCCAGAGGTAAAAGGAGAGGAACAGGAGTAGATGGAGCTGGTTTAGTTTTTGTATTTTCACTTAGAAACATCCATCCATCCATTGTCTGAACCCACTTTGTCCACATAGGGTCGGGGGGGGGGGGGGGCTGGTGCCTATCTCCAGTGGTCAATCAGGCGGGGTACACCCTGGACGGAGAGCCAGTCCATCGCAGCATTTCGAAACAGTTGTGATTAAAAGTTTTCATATTGAATATGTTTGTGCATCACTAAGATGATTAAATAATAATTTTATTTATAAAATATGGTTATATAGTTTGAAAAAATTATGCAATTAAAAAAGATAATTAATTAATTATTAAACACTCAAAAGTTTTGACAATTGGTACCGTTAAGTACCGGTATTGATTCCTAGGTACCGGGAATTGGTACTGAATCAATTCAAATGTGAAAGGTAGCCTTCCCTAGGTCTAACTGCAACATACCAAAAGATCTGTCGTCTTTTAGGTAAAATAGTTACGTTGTAATGGCCACGGAGAAACGGTTCATTCTCAGACAAGCTGGTGTAACAAGCCATAAGCTTAGACACACTCTTACATGTCCTAACCCCCCCCCTTCAACGTTGGAAATAAGAGACAGTGATGGTTGATGCTAACCGCAGAACAGAACTGGCCTGAGCTACTGCACCTTGTTGGACGAGAGGAAAGCAACAACACAAAAAGTTCCAGGATTTACTGTGACTATCCAGATAGATCCACAGCTTCAGGTCCTTGCCCTGTGCCTCTTTTGCCTCAAACAAGTCAGTTGTGTTGGAGATGACTCTTGGCAACCAAGACACCAAAGGAAAGCTCAATACCGGAATAACTGACCATGTTCTAGCCATCATTTGAGTTTTCTGAAGGTACTTGGCTGTGGTGGCCATCTTGAATTGGATTGATTCCAAATGTAGCTCAGTTTTGGACATGCATCTGAATAAAATCCATCCAGTGGTTTATGAAATGTTTTGCTTACACACACTCACACACACTCACACACACACACACACACACACACACACACACACACACACACACACACACACACACACACACACACACACACACACACACACACACATACAGACCACCATCCACCTTTAAGCCTTTGAGGAATAATGAAGCCCACTCAAAAGCAGCACCAACACGAGGATTCTAATCAACCCAATGAAAACTCCTCCTGCACATTGTACACCTCCTGTTCCCTCTGGTTTTACCAGTAAAATGCTCTTTTAATCTCCTTCCACCCTAAACACATAAAACCTTGTGTGACTTCATTCACAGCCTCCTGTAACACGGTGCGTGGGCGTGTTTAAGCATGGCATCCTCACAGCTTCATTTCATGGACACATTGATGTCGGCGTTTCAGGACAAAAAAGGAAATAAAAAGCTCGCTTTCTCTCAGCTCTCTTAAGACTTCAAAGCCCTTCTTTGTCTTCCTTTATTGAGTCTCATCAGCTTTACTCCCACCGGTTTATTATTTACATGAGCTTTTACCTCTTTTGCATGGTCAATATGTCTCATTTACTCATGCACAGCTGTTTTAATCCACAAGGCCATTTCGGCACAAATAAAGAAGCTTTTAGTGAGAAAATACACAAACGGCAATGAAACCCATCTGATGATGCGGGGGTATCGAGGTGGCGTTAAAACGAGCTGCCCCTTGTCACCATACACAGTGGCTTTGTAAATATTTGATGCCCTTTTGACCTCATTAGTCTTGATTGAGTGAGCCCTCTGATACACACTCATAAGTCTTAGTCACCAACTGGTGATGCAGCCAGAACGGCGCTGAAACCTGGCCATTAGTGTGTGTGTGTCCCAGTCAGCAGAGAATCACAGGGAGAAGGGTGGCTTACCGTGACCTCTTTATAAGAGGGCTTTTGGTCCCAACTTAATGTGCTCTCCGGAGGGAGACGCCAGAAACTAACTATTTTCTTTAAAAAAAGAAAGTGAATTCTGCTATTTATAGTCGGTTGTCACTGTCTCCACCTCGTACCCGGGCAATATTCAACCCTCCTCTAAATCTCTCGCTCACTTTCCTGCCGAATGTCTCTTTTATTTGGGTCATCAGAGCAGAGACACACTTGCTCAGTGACGGAGTACTACAGGAACATGTGAGGCCTACAAAAAAGGATTTAGATCTCGGGGGCTGATAGGGCAGAAAGGACAGGGCTGAAGGAGGAAAATCTGCTCAGCACGACCCGGAGGAGAGTGATTTTGTTTGTTCTCATATGCACACAGGACACACACACCGCTATGATCATCTGCTTGTCCAGATGCTGCCCTCTAATCTCAAGCCCGTGGCCGTCCTGAGCCCTGACAGAGTGGTAAACAGTATTAACAAACGGTGATGAGCAAGTATTTGCTTGACCCAAATGGGAGGAATAATCGTCAAGGGAGGCGCAGCCAGAAGGGCTGCACAGACAAGGGATCTGGAGTGGGCCGAGGGGTTTGTTTCATAAATATTCCTCAAATGTTCTTTTCCTTGAAAGAACAGAGCATGATAGCTCACGATGAGTCACACAATCAGGGTCCAGAAGAGTGATGCTCTTATCCATAATTTGGTTGCATAATGGAAACACGGGCTAACCACTTTAAGCTGTTTACAAGAGGTTTTTTTTTTTTGTTTTGCAGCCTTTTGCAGAACAAACATAATTGTGCAGCAGCGTGTTTCCTGCCCTTTCTCGGTGGAGGCCACAGCTGTGTCAGAAGGAGTTGTTTCAAGCTTGGGCACCAGATTACAGCCTCCTCCCCAGAGCGCCCTGACAATGTTAATGTCAAAAGCTTGTTCTTCAGGGCACAGCTAGCAGAACAACATGGCAGCGCGGCTCTACAGAGATGTTTGTCAAACTAGAAAGAGAGCAAAGCAGATTTCATTAGCCTGTGATGATGTTACAGCATACATAAGGAGAGGACGTCGTAATAGGCATCCCGCAGGGAGAAGGGTCTTACTGGCATGTCCTCCGTTTCTGTCGGGTCCAACTAACCTCTCTGTCTCTTTTCTGCCTTCCTGCACTCAAATACAACTGTTCTACCACCAGCTGGGTGGATTCGAGCTGAATGTGATGAAAATTTTAGGAGGGCGAGCGTTAAAATGCAACGGACCAGTGACTGGGGGCTGTAACAGAAAGCCCATTAAGTAATGCAAACTTGAACAAAGATGCTGGAAATGTCTCAACTCGGGCCTTAATGTTCATACAGGTCATTTAGTTCACGACCGATACAAGATTTACAGAGTCAGTGTTGGTAGAAAGTAAAAATTATAGCTGTAAAAAATTAAGCCAAAGGGTATGTCTTTTGATGGCCAAGTTTCTGACTGTCAGAGCAGCTGACAATCAGTATCTATTGGCTCATCATTATTACACTTTATTATTTGCTTTGAATTTTTCTACGTTAAAGAGAAAAGTCTGAGGTAATTTAGCTCTGGGGATTTGATTCAGATCAGAATATTGTTCTGATTTGTGCCAAATTCTATCTACTGGTGGCTTCCAACAAACCCTGTTCCAAGCTTAGAGTTATATGAATTTAACTGCCCCACTTCTTTGTCAAGTAGATGCACAACTGAATTATAAAGTCCCATAGTCATCATCACACACTGGTGAAATTCATCTCCACATGTGACCCATCCCCATGGATGGGAGCGGTGAGCTGCAGCTGTGGAAACAATTTGGTGGTTTAACCTCCAATTCAATGCCTTATAGCTGAGTGGCAAGCAGGGAGGCATTGGGTCCCATTTTTAAAGTCTTTGGTATGACCCGACCAGGAATTGAACCCCAATCTCCCAGTCCCAGGGCAGACACTCTACCACTAGGTCACTGAGCTGGCAAAGCTCAGATGGAGCTCCAAAGAATGTGTTTAGGCATTTTGGTGCAAAAAAGCATCTTCAAAGGTTGTCATTTTCTAGAAAGATCAACTAAAAATTTAAGACTTAGAAAACAATGACAAATCCTGCTTATTCCCTTTTATGTATGTTGCTATTAATTGCTCTTTTAGGCCGCTTTTTTGGAGCAGCTGTGGGCAGGTATTTGCTAAAAGAAACCTTTTCGTTTCGGGATATATTCAGATATTGTCATGTAGCAAGTTATCTTGTTTAATTGGAGCATAGAACATAGCATTAACAGTTGTAAACTAGTAACAGCCGTAATTCATGTGGGTCAGGTTAGTTTGCGATAAAGTTAAAAAAACAAAAACAGAAACAGTCAGTGGGCTAGGCTGAGTTTGCGTGAATGGGCGGGGCTGACTCTGGTGCAGCTCCACCTTATGGTGCAGCTCCGCCTTTGTAGTTCTGCAGCGAGTACCCTCTCAACCCAAGCGAGCACAAGAAGAGATTCTGACGGAACTTCTTTCTGATTATTCCAACTAACGGATTCTCGTCACCACGACGGAGAACTTTAATCCCTGTGCTAGCCTGAGTTGCTGCTAGTGTTAACCTGAGCTAAGGCTAATGCTAGTCTAAATTATTGCTAATGCTAGCCCGAGGAAACGCTAATGCTAGCCTGAGTTGCTGGTAACGTTAACCTTGGCAAATGCTAATGTTAGTCTAAATTATTGCTAACACTAGCCTGAGCTGCTGCTAATACTAGCCTGACCTAATGCTACCCTAAGCTACTGCTAACGCTAACCTGAGCTGGTGCTAATGCTAGCTTGAGCTACTGCCACCGTTTTTGTTGGATGAGAGGAAAACGAGACAGAAGAATGTCAGAGCACACCTTTAACGTTTCAGGATGCACGGGGAAAATCTAGATTTTGAAATAATCCTAGATAAATCCATAGTTTGGCTAATGAGTTTTCCATAGTGAACATGGCTGAACACAGATTTTCTAGTTACAGGCAATCATAGAGCCAACAGTGGAAACCACCCAATCACCATGCAGCTCATTTAATACAATGCAGTAAAGGTGCATTGGTAGCAAATACAGGACTTTAAAATCTATCTCCAAAAGAATAAAAAAAAAGGTTTTTATGACCGTTTTTAAGCCATTACAGTGACGTTAGTACACATTTAATATTGCAAATGATAAACTTTACATTTGTAAGTAGATTATGAAAGCTGTTGCACCTTGGATGATAGCTGTAGCTGCATATGGGCCTTAATACTGCAGCTTTCTTTTCAGTTTGGTCTAGTTTATGTCTGCTGGGTGTTAAAGTAGAGAGCAAGGCAGCTTCTCCTCTGGAGCAAAAGTACTTTCCAGTCTAAATGATGACCTCCTGGTCTAGTCAGTTTTCACTCATTTACATTAATTAGGTAATCTGATGAGTTTGGTTTCCATGTTATATTAAATGTGAGCTCCTGATTTCCTTTCCCTGCGACCCTCGACCGTGGTTTCTCATTAGTGAGTTTAGAACCTTAAGTGCTCATTTAGCTTTCCTCTGCTACAGAAACAATCGCTTTGTTTCAAACCATTCTCTCCTACATGCTCAAGAAGTCTTAAATATCCCAGTCAGTAGTCTCCTCGGTGGCCATAACAAAGTCAGTGCACTCCTATACGCTGCCTGGTGCTTCCCCTGGACACCTATAATCTGACTCATGCCAGCTACCTGCAGGCTCTGAGGGTGGAAGAGCAGGAGCACAGACCCAGACTTCCAGCTGAACTGAGGCAAAGCCTCTGTGCTCTGGCAAAAGCACATCCCAGCCAGGGCTAACAGGTCACATTTATTCAGGGCCTCCTTAGACTGCGGGATGATCATCTCTTCCAAAGACTGGAGACGAGTGAGAGACGAGGACTTACTGAGACTGGAGTCGGTTGGACTGAGCTAAAACAGGAGAGGCAGGCTGCTGCTGAAAGATCCGACGGATGCAGAAAAAGAATAAGATGAAACAGAAGTCACAGCAGGAGGGGTTGCTGATTTTTGCTGTGTGGTTGTTTACATTACAATTGAGGCGAAACCGCCTTCAGACCCCAGCATGAACAGGCTGCAGTGCTGAAGCTATGACGTCATACACCACAAGCTGGGAACGTGTTAGCATCTGTGCTGTTGTTCAATAAGAACTGACAAAATTGTAACCGAGTGATATTGGGAAGCTTTCTCCATCTCATCGACAGTCTTGGAGCTTGTGACGTTTTTAGCCGCCTGCCCGGATGCTCATTTATCAACCTCGGTTGTACTCTTCATCCCATCAACAATCTCTGGACACAGTCCATTTTTAACCACCCGCAGCATCCTTAAAACCACCTGTTCCCACAAAATTTGAATTCTGAACACCTTCTCACATGACACTCTGGGCAACATCCCAACTCCACCGAGGTTTTAAAGTTAGAACGCATTTGTCCGTGGTAACGAGGTTACCAGAGAGAACAATCACAGGGAGAGCAGAAATGCTAAAGAAGTAATGAATGTGGAAGCTGCTTTAGTATAAGAAGGTCCTGGAGACAGGAACTGGGAGCATTACGGGGGTGGGGGGCTGCCTGCAAGGGAATACAGCAACATCACTTTCTGCTAAAGGAGATGGGTGCAACAGCAAAGAAAGGATTACATCACCGAAGCTACGTAAGACCCTCATGTACTTGTATAGGTGACGTCTACTGCACCAGTTTAACCCTTGCTGCTTGGAGGTGACATTAGCTCAATAGTAGCGGACATCCAAACAATGACCACACTATAATGGGCTCGACACACGGGAGGCGACATCGCCTCTCCTCCATTCATTTTCAATGAGACATGCGCGACAACGCGATAATCGCGGGTCTCCCTCCTACCAAGTGTTGGGGTTATTAGGAGCGAACAATTAGTAAGCTTCAACTTACTTTTGGATTCTTCAATAAATTCTGTAAATATTTACTGATTTATTAATTAATTAAGATATTCTTAGATATACGGGGCACCATTCCCCTTTAACCGGGGAAAAATTGAATCCAAAACTCTTATCAGTCTTTCTTGAAGTTCGTAGAATCCTTGGAGCAGAGACTTCTCTTCGACACAACAAAGCTACTGGAGACGAAAATCTGAATTTTATAACGTTTAATTAACAATTTGTCAAATGAATAAACAGTGGCATAAATGAATAATAACCATGTGATATAATAAAAGGATGTATATTCAAAATAATGTTCAAGGTGTTTTGTGTGTATGTATGTGTGTGTGTGTTTCTAAAATGGAGTCTGTATGCAAGATGGCTGACCCCTTTGTCTGGCTAAAGTGTGAGTGGCAACTTGCACTTTAACTTCCAAGGCACTTAGAATCATCAGTAACTTAACCTTAAATTCACTCAAAACATTTCAAAGGATCATGAAACAACACAAAGGATTAATCACGAATAATATCTTTTAGTTTAACCACGTGGCCAAGCAGAAAACATTTAAAGATACCAAACAATGATCAATAAGCAGTTTATTTATTCAAAATGACCCGAAGGACGAATTGGGAGCGAAAGAGGAAAACACGAAGCTACTTTTTAAGCAATAGCGCGGTTTTATTGCTTATTCTGGACTATAGAGGAAACGGGAGAAGAAAAGGAGAGAGAAAAAAATGAGTTTTCTGATCACCAGAAGAGCAGCAAGGCGTCCCCAGCTGTTTGATTTGACGGTTCTCCGTTTTCTCCGCAGTTTTCAGCGTCATCCGTCGGTTTGATGCTTTCTCCGTTGTTTGGCGTTCTCCGGGAGTGTTTCTCCACGGGCTGGACACAAAGAGAACGAAGTTTCTTTTGTGCTGAGTTTGACAACTTACAGCGTCTCTGAGAGCTGAATGGAGCTCCGCTCGTTCCCAGTCAGGTCCCGATGGAGTTGAGTGTAGTTTCCAGCGGTTGCGTGGGCTCAACTTGGGCACTTAGAGCTTCCGCGTGCTCAAGTTGTCGGAGCGTTCGACAAGCGTGTCCTTACCGCCAGGTATCCTGGGCAAAAGAACGAGGTTTCTTTGTCTCTGCTGAAGATTTATGGTCTTAGTTCGCGGGAAAAGCTCCACGGCTTCCCGCACATGCGCAGAACGTGTTTCTGGTACTAGGCGGTGACATCACCCAATGCTTCCGTGTGCAAAGCATCATGGGAAATGAAGTTTCTTGGCGCTGATGTGATTATTTGCTTTTCAGAGCAATTTAAGCACAGTCATTTTGGAGAAAATCACTGCATAGTAATTTCCTCATGAGGTCAGACCCTCAACACAAGCGAAACGCGAAAAACGTGCGTGTGAAATTTTGCACTCGTGCATGTGTCGTGCACAGGCGACCCAGCGACGCGATCCCAGAAAGTTGAAACATTTTCAACTTTTCATCGCTGTCGCTCGGACGAGGACCAATCAACGGAGATTTAATTCACTGACCAATGAGCGGACAGGATGCTCCGCAGTTGATTATTATTATGTTTTATAGTAAAATCAGAAGTAAGATTTCACATAACTCTAGCAGCACCTTGTGAAACATCATATCTACCACTTTTTTAACTCTGAACCGCTTAAATAACCTTAATTCCCTCCAACCTGACACAGCCAAACAAAACAATAGAAGTTTCGATTTCGCCATGGAACAGAACGCGTAGACGGCTTTAACGCTGGCCGCTGCCGCGGATCGCCTCCCGTGTGTCAGGTAGTAAAAGCGACAGCGACAAATTTCGCTGATCGCGGTCGTTTGTCGCCTCCCGTGTGTCGAGCCCATAAGGCATTGTCCCTACTTTCATATCTTTAGCATTGCCACCATTGGGTGTTGGTTTGTAGGCATCTGCACATAATCACTTATTTTGTTTCTCTGTTTGCCTGTAATCCCTGATTGTTGAAACCTTACTAGTTAGTGGCTGAGGTGGGGTGGATGCTGAAACTCCACCACAATGTAGCTGTTGCTTTATATAATATTGATCATGATTAAAAACCCCATTTCAGCCAGTTTAGTTTAGGGTTAGTGGGAAACCAGGAGTTTTCTAAAGCTCATGGGTGAATCCAGAGACACCAACCTGCAGACTGAGAGTGCTGGTGATGTTTGCCTTGGGCATTGAGATGGCCACACTGGCAACACTGGTCTTCTCCAGCCGCTTTGACAGCAGCTCCAGGGTCAGCAGCTTGTCCAACCGAGCCAGGTTTTCCACGTGGAAGGGCAGCAGCAGCACGAGGCTGGCCCTGCCTCCTCACAGAGGCACATCCAGAACCTGTACCATGTTGCTGATGTCTTCATAAAAGCGGTACAAACCTGCAGCAGGAAGAGGAGGTGAGGACAGATCACATCCTTGAGTTCACAGCGCATCTGGTTTGAATTCCAACAGGAAACGAGGTTTAAATTTAGCCTCACAGTTGGAACAACAGGAAGACAACAGATGGCTGCTGCCAACTTCCTCTCAAATTGAAGATGGCATTTTAAAAGTAGCATTAAAGTGATTACAATGCATGTCTTCAACATTTTCTTACTGCTTTAATAACAAATTTGCTCTTCCTTGTTGTTTGGAGACGATACATAAAACATAAAGAGGCTGCTTAATAAATCATAACGGCACACAGCAATAACTGGGAGAGGGACAGAATGGACCTTACAGAGACCTCTTTAGTGCACTTATTTGTCTGTATATGTATAGATATGTAGTACCTGCTCTGTGCATCATAATCACTTTGGTGTATTTCTTCCCCAGGAAGGTCCGAGGATCAGTTTTTTCCTCGTTGACTTTTCTCTCCCACAAACCTGATCACACACACACACACACACACACACACACACACACACACACACACACACACACACACACACACACACACACACACACACACACACACACACACACACACACACACAACAAAGGCAGTTTAAACACACAATTCATGAATGCATGCCATGTGGAACTCATACATCAACTTACATCCATAAAAAAGGGAAAAAGAATCCCTCACTAATTTTTGGAACAAATACTGGAAAAACGTTGAGAATAAACGGTTATAGAAGATGATAAAACACGAGGAAGTAATGGAACAAGGACTGTTAACACAAAGGCCAAAAGCAAAGTGGATTTGTGAAAGTGGACAATAACCAGAGTAAAGCAAAAGCTCTAAAGTTTCCTACCAATCATCAAGTAATTTTAAAGTTTATTTCAAATATGTCAAATAGAAAATAAATACATTGTAGCAGAATATAGTTGGTATATTCTTACACTTTCATTAAGGTTCAGAGATATCACTGATCCAAATCTGGGCTGGATCATTAATCTTTGGACCGGGCCCTTAGAATCAAAAGAGGTTGTTTTTACTACAGGGAATTTTATTCAAACACCTTGTATTGAATTAAGAGACAAGAAGAGAGAGAGAGATGGGACGTTTAAGAATATTTATTTTATAATTATTCGAAACAATCACCAGGACTAACTCTCTAATGATGGATGCAGATGAATGTAATGCTGAAGTGTTGGTGTGTGTGTCAGTTCAGAACCTCCATCTGGTGGAGGCGAGTCTGAGTGCGAGGTGGTGTTGCCCTAACTGACCAACGATGGACTTTAGGAGGAAGACATGAGACGCTATCTATGCCGATCTACGTACCGTGCGGAGACCCCCGTGTTAGATCCGGATGCCAGGTCCTCGACCCTCCTTTGTGCTGGAACTGGTGAAACCGCGTCGGCAGCACGACAAACCAGTCTATGGATAGTCTCCCGGTACAACGGCAGGTTTCAGCGTCACATAGAGACCCCCTTTATTGGGTCATAGAGTTCAGCTTTTATTCTGAAGGAACTGTTGTCTTGTTGATAAAACAACAGAGTTTTCCAGCTTGACAGTTCTCAGCTTAAAAGTAGAAAATACAGCTGGCCAGTCTGTACTTCACTTAGCGATGATGGACATCAGATGGATTTGAGAGCTGGTTGAACTCACGTTGGAACTACGTTGAAACTTGCGGTGGAACAGAATTAAAATGGCATTGTTCTGTTTTATTAAGCTTAAATGTTTATGGTTCTTAGCTAATCAGAGTGGACAGATTAACTAAACACCACAGAGCTCTGCCACTCATCAGAGAGGAAGTTCTGATTGGATGAGTGAACAATGTGTCATGTGTTTACCTTATGTGGATCAGGATGTCTAGCTCAGTTAGCCCAAGTCCTGTTATTCATTAAACACATAAATCATAACATTGTGATTTCACAGATCAGTCATCTGATTATTATTGACCAACAGTTGTTTTGATTAGCTTTATTAAAAATAAAGTTCTTTGATTAACTAATGAAAAGCGTTCTTCGTCCTTCTTCTGTCTTCTTTGCTGGAATGTAAACACCAGAAGCAAGCACACGACCTTGGCAATTTATGCACACTGTTACTGTGTCAAAGGGCAACTGTCAAGGGCAGAAATGGCATATTCATAACGCTACACCATCAATCAAAAATCTGGTTTAGAGAAAATCATTTAGAAGGGTTGGTGGTAGGGGACACCGCTCCCTCAAAGATGAGGGCCATTTCACTTTGGACGGTCCGTAAATTCAGCCACCCAAATTTTTCGGCTGAAAATGACCCAAAAGTGCATTTTTTGTTTTCGTCCGAAACACCTGAATCACTGAAACAACACAACCGAAACAGGCCGTCAGGTGAACCCTGTTTTCGGTTTACCTCACTCCACCCTCATGTGACAACTTTCTCTCTTCTTCGTTAAAAATTCCTACTGATTTCAAAAGTAACATTTTTTCTAAAGTTATTTTATATTTATTTTTTACAGTCCCAGCAGGCCTTTCAGTTATAAGTCTGTAAACTTTTAATGTATCATTTTATTATTTATAATTTACATTGTTTTTATGTACATGAGTGGGGTTAAGTGAAACATTTTGTTATGAGTTTTAATTTCTTTTGTGCACTTTTTTTTGTCAGTTTTAAATAAATATATTCATGATTTTTTTAAATAGATTTATTGCAATGCCTTAATTTTACTGAGGCTAATACACATCATAGCTATAAATTCTATGGTTCAAATTATTGACATAATAATTTATTCCAGAATTTCAATTCTGGCCAAGAAATTTATTTTTGGTGCATTCCTAACAATAAATACTAATATGTATAACCAGCTCCTGCTTTGAAAAAAAAAAAAGTTTTTTTTTTGTTGTGTGGTCATTCCGTACAGGAAGATGAACAATTCAAATAAATAATTTAAAATGCCAAATTTATGTAGCTGTCCATCCCTATTTTGGTATTTACTGTCGGAGCTCCAACAACCTTTTTAACAAATCAAATATTTATTTAGCCACAAACCTGTGTTCTTGGTTCGAATCTGCAAAATGCCTCTAAGCACACAGCCATACCCTAAAGCGGAAAAAAAAAAAACTTTAAAATGCATGCCATGTCCACAATAATACATATAGGCCCCATATAGTGACACAGGCATGAATAATGAATTATTTACTTAAAACATGCAAACAAAACTGCTGAAGTTCAGGGACTTGCTCAGGCAATCATAAAGCCCTAAAGGCCACTGTGTACCATCCAGCATTCAATATGTCCAAATCTTTATACTCCCTGCCCCTCCAACCCCCCTAGACAGCTGTCAATTGAAGAAGAGCTGAAAGCAGAGGAATTACTGCTGCAATAACCTGAAAACACTTGTCCAGTTCAGAGCACAGAGGTTGACAAGATTATGACTTGTTCCCACTTTTGCTGCCTTCAGCGGCAACAAATAATGACTCAGTATTGATTCATCTTTTAGAAAAATCTCCACAAAACGTTAAAAAGCTACGAGACGTGAAAAAGTCAAGAGTTTGAAAACTTATTATGATGAAACCTTTTCATTGAAAATATTGAGCACCATCATCTGTTGTTCATATTGTTGATTATTGATCTGATCTGCACACAAAAAAATACCCATCACCAAGTACAAGATGACTTCTACAAATTGAGTCGCATCAAAAGCCAAGATGAGAACATTTTATACTGTGTGCATTTTACTCCATGGAAGGTATTGAGAAATCCCACCTGGGAATTAAAGTTTGTGATAAAGAAAGTGAAAACAGCTGTAACAGTAGAAAAAACAGCAGAAATTATTCAATTAATTTAAAGACCTAGCATTTTTTAAAAGAAATGGGTTTAAATTTGATTGTTTTATGTTCATATGTTCTGAAAATGAACTTTTAAGTCTTACACGTATCACAAATATCCTTTTATGTTGAGTTATCCGAGTTAGCTTGAGTTTGTTAGGAATGATGGTCAGCCACTGGTAACACCTCAAACTGTAGCTCCGTACCGGTCATCTTAATGTTGATTACAACTGGTTAGCGCTGTTGAAATGGGTTGACTTGATGACTTAATTTGTTGTGGATGTACATCTATTGATACACTAGCCCTGGTACACATTTACCCAGGTTTTTGTAAAACCAAATATCCTTCTCGCCCATCTTGGACAAAAACTTGGGTCCACACCAAGCCTGTAGGTGGCAGTAGTTCCCCAAAGTGTTGACATGTTTGCCAGAAAATATTTTTTGGACATGGAATAACTAGGGAGCAGTCAATAACAGTTTTTAATGTAGTTCTTCACCTATGGTCTACTAGACAGCGCAATAGTTGAGCTCATGAACACAATTAAGTGGGGGTTAACGCTGACTGTCTTTTTATCTCTTCTTTATTCTCTTATTTTCCTGTACTTTGGGTAAAGCTCTTTGGTCAGCTCCCACGCTGTTTGGAAATGAGCATGATAACTAAAGTGGTATAGTGTGGTATGGTGTTACATCCACAAGCAAATGCTGATAACAGATTTCCCAAATCTCGACTTTGGTCAGGATTTTTATTATTTTTGACGACGTTTATCTTCGATATATAAATATGTTCGGTATATATAATCGATACAGGTACTTAACGGTACCACGTTCTGAAACTTTTGAGTATTTAACAAAGAATTAATTATTTTTTGTTAAATATATATATATATATATATATATATATATATATATATATATATATATATACTCATATACTCTCAATATATAACCATATTTGATAAATATGATAAATAAAGTGTTTGTATTTTAACATCGTAGTGTTGTACAAAGTTATTCAATATGAAAAATTTTAACCACAACTGTTTCTAAAACCCAGCGGCATGTACTCCTAATTTTCTTCTATGCCATCTGGAATAACTATGATAAGGAGACCATGTATTATAATCTACAGCTGAAACTAAAACAAACGTTGATACCATAAAATTGTTTGTATTTTAATATTGTGGTGTTTTACAAACTAAACCCAGCTCCACGTACTCCTTTCCTCTCCTTTCCCCTCTGTAAAAAATTGTGTGATGGGTGGGTCCTTGTAGTTTTATAAACTGCAAACAAAACTGAAGCAAAAATCTTTGCTGTGAACTAAATTCTCTGTGTATCTTAATTCTCTTAGCCGTTCATTTTCAAACCGTTTTTTTTTCTTACTCAGAAGTCAGAATTTTCCAGTTGCGAGGAGGAAGTGAACACATGATTAGCTGATAGCAATGGAAGCTAAAGTATCAAGCTAACATTATCTTAAATAGTTTATCTACCTACTGGAGCAGATTAAGATGATCATTGTCGATGTTGTCACCCATTGCATTTAGTGAAGTGTACCCAAACTTTAGAGTGCGTTCTATCATGCGGCTTTCTCTGTTTACAGCTGGCCAGCAGCAAATGAAGACATAACGCTCTTGTGCATGCGCTGCTGTCTGTCTTGGGAAATTAGGTACCAAACTCTATGGTATCGAAACAAGGCACCCTTTCATACCAGGTGAAATGATCCTTGGTCGGTATCACGGAATTCGGTTGGGGCCTTAAAAAGTACCAATTATGATACACATCCCCAGACCTATCACTGACATAGTTTTTATTTCCTTCGTTCCTGGTGTTTGCATGAATGCAGAAATGACTAAATAAATGGATCATGAACACACAAATTTTGCTTTTTACGTTCGTGCCTTGGAGAACATTTGTCTTTGTAAGTATTAATTTGTTTAGGGAATGTTTGGCCGTGTGTTTAAGTTACTTAGGTGATAAAATGTAAGCAGCGTGAGCATACACATGCTATGTGAGGCTAATGGCCAATTGTGACACTAAGATGTGTGTATTAGTCAGTTGTGTATTTTTTGTGTTTCTGAATATTGTAGTTAGAGTGATAAAACATTTATAAAGATCTTCATTTAAGAAAAGCAAGCCTTGGGTGAAGATTTTTCTGTTTGTTTTAGTGGTTTGCTAGCTGCTAGCTACACATAGCTATGTGTTTTTAGGGACAGCAGATCCTCTCCACATTCCTAATTACTCACAAGTTGTGCCAAATAAAACTAAAATCTCTCAAAAACTAAACCTCAGATCTGTCATTTCTTGACAGATTTTATACATAAAAAAATAAAATAAAATAAAATAAACAGATGAACCCAAAAAGATTAATGTATAATATGTGTATGGTATGTATATGTTGGGTCAATAAAGGAGTAAAAACCGAAACCAATATTTTACAGTATTACATTGTAATGTCAATATTGGCTCATAATATCACTAGACAGATAATATCGGATATCCCTAGTTTAATGGGATACTTACCCACGTGTGAGCAGGGTCTAAGTATAAATTAGGCATTTAGCTCACAGATCAAAACACAGATAAACATTCCCATCACACGGCAAGATTTTCAAAACACGAGATCCTGAACATGCTCATTAAAAAATACACCAAATCATAGATGCAACAATTTTGGTGCTACAGGGTGTCAGCTTGGTCTGCATGGGCTCATCTTCGGTGAGAGCTGGGCTCCGCTGTCCTTTGTCAGCAATTCTATTCATAACTTTTATGGACAGGATTTCTAGGTGCCGCCAAGGTGTTGAGGGGATCCGTTTTGGTGGCCTAAGGCTTGAGGCTCTGCTTTTTGCAAATGATGGGTCCTGTTGGCTTCATCAGACAGCCCTCACTTCATCTCCGACTCTCTGCAGTGGTTCGCAGCTGAGTGGGTAGCAGACGGGATGAGAATCAGCTCCTCTAAATCCGAGACCATGGTCTTGAGTCGGAAAAGGGATGGGGTCCTGCTCCAAGTGGAGGAGTTTAAGTAACTCTAGGTTTTGTTCATGAGTGAGGGAAAAATGGAGCGTGAGATTGACAGCCAGATCGGTGCTGGATCTGCAGTGATGCTGGCGTTTTAACGATCTGTCATAGTGAAGAGAAACCTGAGATGGAGGCAAAGCTTCGATTTATCGATCGATCTATGTTCGTGTTTTGGGTACTGTCCAAAAGAATGAGGTCAAGGATACAGGTAGCCGAAGTGAGTTTTCTCTGTGGCATGTCCGGGCTCTCCCTTAGAGATAGGGTGAGGATCTCAGTCATCTGGGAGGGGCTCGGAGTAAACCCGCCTCCAGTAGACCCGATAATCAGGTAAGTCTTTTGGATGAAGAGAAGCAGTCAAAAATCAGCACAATTATCCTGCCACGTGAATTGGGCTTAAATAGCTAAACTCTTCTGTGTCCCGTGAGGGTTTGTTATTGTTGTTTCCCACTCAACCTTTCCTCATCTTCTCAGTTTTTCACCACCAACATCCTCCACTCCTAATTGGCCCTGACCTTCCCTCTGTTTGAAGGTTGTGTACATCCCATGGATGACAAACAGACTTTTAATGTTTCCTTTCAGATAATAAAGTGAATGAAAACACAAACATTAAAAGGGAGTTATAGTAGACGCTCCATTAGAGACTCAAAAAGAAAATTCTGCCACACAATGTGCTACTCTGGGAGCCTGAACTTGTTACTATTGAAACTATTGACTGTTGTGATTCAACTCTATAGGAATTCAATTTTCTGTCATCTACTTTGAGAGCTGCGATGGTTTGAGTTATCTAATTTGTATATTTCCACCACTAAATTAATGAAGCAAATGAGAGGCTGCACCATGGAAAACTAATTTCATAATAGAGTCAAATAACCAAAGAAAAATTAATTAAGTTGCTTATCAACACATACTTTTTTGTTTAGAGGATGGTATTTTATGAAGGGCTTTCTGTTCTCGAGCTGCTCTCACTTCAGCTGCTAAATAAGTACCTGCAGGGGCTGGGGGGGTTGGGGAGCGGTGGATAGGAACAGATCCACACAGATAAGAATGTGAAAGAAGAAGAGACGAGGGTTAACACGAGCGATAAACGCGGACAAAAGCACAAAAACAGAGGCAAGCTGCACAAAAGGGTGAAACAGAAGAATATATTTACCTCATCATCATCTTTTGTGGAGGCTAAAAACAGAAACAAGACTCTGCATCCGCTGGATACAAAAGTTTTCTTTGAGACGGCTAAAGACTGAAAACCTCAAAAGTTATCAAGAAACGAGAAAATGGACAATTTGTTTAGCTCGCATAAGTCTAACAATGAAGAATTTCACTGTTTAGGATTAAAGAGGTTTATAAACCGATAGAAGTTAATCTTAGTTTTTGAATATTAAGGGAACGTAGCGACGCAAACCCTATGCGAAAAACTAATTTTAATTGTGAATTAGGTGTGATAAACGCAATAGTTGGAAAGCTGAGTTCAGTTTCACCAGCTGCACCCAGGCATGGTTACTGCCAGTCCTGATGGATTTAGAAAAACGTCAACAATGCTCGTTTCAAATAAATAAGGAAAAGAAAGAGGAAAAAAACAATCTTTTATCGGGGTATCTGCAGGTTCAAGGGAGCCAAATTTATGACTTTTTAAGACCTTTTTTAAGGCCACTTGGACCAAATTTAAGCTATTTTTTAAAATAAAATTTAAGCTACAATTTCCAGATATTGCCTGGAACCGGTGCTAACCACGTCGCAAACGTGGGATTAGCCATCCAGTTACCGTTAATGTTGCACTTCCCCATGGCGCAAACTCCCACTAGCGTGCTCATCTAAAAATAGCCCCCTTTCACAACCAACCGAATGTGTACGGTTCCGCTTGTGCCACTATCATACACAAAAAATGCTGAACACGAACTAGAAAATCACGAAAATTTTATAGAATTAAAAGAATCTTGTTTATTGGGTCTTTGGTAATTTAAGATCTTTGGAAACTCTATTTAAGGATTTTTGTCACTTTTAAGGATTTTTAAGGCCTTCAATTTGGAAAAGCAAATTTAAGACTTTTTAAGACTTTTTAAAGACCTGCAGATACCCTGTTTTATATAGCGCCTCTCACGATAAAAATCACAAGGTGCTTCACAAAAACAAAACAAATTAAAGTATAAAAAAGATTAAAAATACATTTTTACTAAGAAAGAAATTGAAGAACAAAGATGCCAGAAAAAGATAAAATAAAAATTAAAAATTAGATGTTGTGGTCATATGGACCGTATGTGTATTCTTCTACGTATGCTAAAACAGACCTTGTGCTAATACCAATATTACACCAAACATGCAAGGAAATTGGAGACATTAGCCGTGTTTCCATTGCCAGAACTTCAGGGTCAATTCTGGGACGGAGAATCTGAGCGGGAGACACAATGTCCCGGTCCTCTCGGTTGTTGCGTCTCCATTCAAATTCAGCTCTTTCAGGACTTTGCAGATGTTAGCTTAACAGCTTGAGTGAGTGATGTCACTGATCAGCACCAGAAAGTGTCCACAGTAAGAGCAGCAGAGAGCAGCTTTATGTAAAATATGGCCTTCAATGACAAACCTGTGAATTAGGTCATTGTGGGGGATTTCCATACTTTTCCGGTGTAGGGAGCTTATCGGCGATATGATGGAATTCTGCAGTGTTTTCTGGTGTTGGGATTTTAGAAACGGTAACTTAAAGATAAGTGATCTGTGCTAATTTTCTTTTGCGTCCGTTCTTCTTCAAGACCAACTCTTCTACATTTACTGCCTCTAGATGGTGGCCTACAAAAAACTCCAGATTTCTGCTTTAAGGAGTAAGGCAGAATTCATTATTTAACAAGAAGAAAAGGGACATAAAGTAGAAAGTGGTTTGTTTGGAATGCTTGTGAGTCATTTGAACCTTACATTTTGTATTTACTCGGGTGTTTTGACATTGGAGTGTGTTTGCTAATCTGAAATAGTGACACAAAAAGGAAAAAAATACTTTAAATCTAGAAGGGTAAATACTTTTTCCCAGGGCTGTATGCTGCTACAGTAAACTTCTGATCGGGATTAGATGGTTAGATTTGGGAACACATCTATTAAATCACAGATGGAGCCGACTTGGTTTGGGCTGAAATATTGATTAGTTCCCACCGCTGCAGCCTGCCACAAAGAACCCATCTGAGACAAGTTGTGCCATGACAGACTTGGAGCGCTCCGAGCGCAGATGTTAGGTATGATACAAAAAGAGAGAGAGACAGTGAGAGAGAGAGAAAGGGGAGCTCTGGGCACTTGTTACTCAATTATTTAAGATGACACATCACCCCCCCCAAAGGAAGATGAATAAGCTCTCAGTGATGGACCCCAGAATCATCCTTTATCTGCTGAGTCCACCAGCTGGAGTCCGACGCATGTGCACGCATCAAAACGTGCATCCACATGAATGTGGCCAAACTGGCTCACAATCTGAAGTGATGTCTCAACAGTAAAAAATGGTGTTCTCACATCCAAACCAGTTCAAAATGAGCAGTGAGTCCCTCTGCCTGTGAGTAGTAGCTGTAATAATTCACGTCTACATCATCCAAACTATTATGTAACTGGATGTCTGCCCAAAAGATAAGTCCACATTACAGAAAAGATCTATTTATTTATTTATGAGAATCATCAGGCAATTTGGGCCTTTGACTCCCCTTTTGACATGTCCAGGACACGCCCTGATTACCGTAACGGCACTAAAGATTATCTTATCAGATAATCCTACCATGTGTGGTTTGTTAGGAACGATCTGAATAGCACTTGGAATTAAATTGGAACTGCTCTGATCACAAATTGGGGAGATCAAATACGTTGTCATGCCTTAGTCTGAATGTGCCGCCAGTTAAATGTGATGTGGAGCCAAATAAAAAGCGAGGTGATGGAGATGTGCTGCATGCTCCCCCTCCACCATATTTTTTTACTCCATAGTCACATGTGAGCTTCAGAGATTTCCCGTCTGCCCATGTGTTTGAAATCAGTTCCTGTGTGGTATTTTCCATGTGGTAGTATTTTCCCACCACACCCATTAGGACCAAAACTGGCATAGCTGTAGTTTGTTATCACCACATGTGTGGTCTCATGTTTTGAAAATCCTGAGAATTAAAAAATCCTGATGTTTCAGCTGAGCCTAACATAGAAAATCATGTGAGGTTGTGTGAACCACTCGGACCGCTACAATAACATCGACTGTGATTACTCACCCATGGACCCTTCCTTCCCCAACAAAAGCTAAAGTCGAGTGTTTATTGCATTTCAAAAAGTCAGCAGATGTAAAAATAGACAAAGGAGGGCAAAACACACCAACAATGTCCAAAATGTACACAACAAGCTACCTTCAATATTTATCACATGTGATCTAAACGCATGCAGTGACTGCCACTTGTATGGTCAACACAAGCTAGCTAACATTTGTTGTCCATCCATCCATGAAACGATTGTTACCACATTAAACACAACAGGTCAATTGGACAAACACTTGTGTACAATCTAATCTTTAATTTCCTTTTTTAACTTTATTTTCATCGATTTCAACTCCTGTTTTAGTCAAGAACGTTGCTATAAACTGGCTTAAAGGTTTGATCCAACTTTACTCAAGAGATCCTGTTTTTTTCACAGCTGCATTTAAAGTTTTGTTTTTGTCCCTCAAGTCATATTCCGCCCACCTGCTAATGAAACACTGGCTGTTTAAAAAAAATAAAATAAAAACACCTCAAAAACTAAACTGGTCCTTTATGACCCCTCACACATCTCGTTCCCTGAATTTGATGATTTACCTTCAGGCAGATGTTACTGTGCCTAAAACTGGAGAGAAAAACACATCCAGACTCTCTCTCTTTGATTAGCATTTAAATTAATTATTTCATCCAATAATGAAATATGTGATCAGCAGCATATTTGGACTGATGTTTAAATGACACAAGTTTAATTGATCTCTGACTTTTAATATTTAGTATTCCAGATGTGCTGTGCAGGACTAGTCTAGGGAAACACCATAGTTGATTTGCACTTTCGTGTTTCAACAAACCTTTAAAGTGAAGGGCATTAGCCAGGATCATTGCTCCAGCTTTAGCCTTGATGTCTGCCAATAAAGGCGCTCCCTCCAGCCCACGGTGGGTAGCTGTGGCCCAGGCTTGGAGCTGCTTCGGGTCAGCCTTGAAGTCTCCTTTTCCCAGAGCCTGGTTCTGCAGTCTGAACCTGGTCTGGCTCTGCTTGGTGAAGGCCTGACTGATGGCAGGACCCTGCTTCGTAAACACACCAGAAGATGTGTGCACCTGAAAGCTGGTCCCGTTAGCTTCGGTGAAGCTTTTCAACGCCTCTGAAAGAAGGTCCCCTACTTTGGAAGGAGGGGTCACGGGCTTGAGGAGACCTTGGATCTGGGTGGTGGTTTGACCTAACGATCCTTCACCCAGAGCTGCAAGAGAGGCCAGAAGGAGAGAGGAGATGAGCGTGTTGACAGAGCTGGACTCAGAGCGGAGAGCCTGGTAGACCCAGAGCCCAGGTGGGCGCACTCAGAGGAGGTGGTGGGTGAGGCGTGGGGCTGCCATCTGGACTCTGAGATTAATCAGAGGCCTTGCAAAAAGAGAACTTGTGGAACAACTAGGAGACAGATGTGGAGTTTGGACAGCATGGTGGACCTGGAGGAGGACATAACAACTGTTCACATCTGCATTTGAGGAGTAAGCATTGCGTCACTACATAGGAGCTGTATCAGCAGCGGTGAAACGAAAAGCGCTAAAACCGCTGCAGAAAAAGATCAAAAATTGCTTTTCTCGCTAGTTGCTACATATCTATGGTTGGTGCTCTTGACATCCTGATTTTCCCCCAGGCCCTTCCATATCCGAGCAGGGCTGTACAGTGCGATGAAAATAACAGTCTGTGCGTGCCTATTTTTAAACGTAGCACTGGTGCAACATCTTTGAATTACTATTTTCCCCAGAACTTTTGTGAGGTTCTGTGTGTGTGTGTGTGTGTGTGTGCGTGTGTGTGTGTGTGGTTCCTCGCCTCTTCTCCTCAGGTGTGACAGGCAGGCCGCACCAGGTGCCATTGATCAGAGGCAATTAAGGTGGAGCACTTAAAGCTGGCCGGAGGAGGAAAGCAGATGCCAGATGATTAAGCCACACAGCTTGGTAATCAGGTCAGCTCTGTGTTTCCTTGCGCTTCCCAGTGTTTCTCTCACAAGTAATGTTTTGTCTCGCAGTAGTCCCGACCTTCTGAGTTCCCAGGATCTCCCAGCGTCTTCCCTGAACCGTGGTGTCTGCTTCACCCAGTGCTCCTCCTGGCTGCGGTGCTTCAGCCTTTTCATCCACGCCCTGTTGGATCCTCCTCTTCTCCACCTGCCTGTCCACCCTCGAGCCTCCAGCAAAATCTCAACCTCAGCCTGCCACACTCCCACACTGGACCTCACCTCCTCTCCAAACACTCCTCGCCACGCAGACCAGTAAGCTCACCCCCTTCAATTCTTTTATCGGAACAGTCTCCTTGCTCCTCGACTCACCTTCTGTTTCCCCTTCAGAACCGCCTCTGCAAACCCGTCCAGAGTTCCTCCACCATTTTGAGAACCCGCTGAACTTTTCAATAAAACTGTTAAACTTTCTCCTGTGTCCGGGTGTGTTCGCTCCAGAGTCTCCTAGAATCATGACAGAATCATCTGGCCACCATTCAGACTCTGCGGCACACCTGCGCACTGCTCTGTCCGAACAAGGCATCCTGTTGGGCCGACACGAAACGGCTCTCCAGAACATGTCTCAGCAACAGGATACGTTACTCCAAGGAATGAATCATCTCACTAAACTCTTTCATGATCTGAGTTCTAGGCTCCCCTCATCTGATCCACAACCGTCGGCACCAGTCCCGGTCCGCCGTGATCCTTCAGCATCGTCCGGTTTCCGTGATGCGGTTTCTCCGACTCCTAATCCGTTCTCTGGCGAGTTAGGTAAGGCAAAGGGCTTTCTATTGCAATGTTCCTTAGCTTTTGACCGCAGTCCCCACTCTTTTCAGACAGATGAGAGTAAAATTTCATATGTCATCTCCCTCCTTAATGACAAGGCTCTGCTTTGGGCCCAGGCTACTCTTGGCTCCGACAGTCTTTCAGATCACTCATTTGACTATTTTCTCGAACAATTTAAGCAGACTTTCTGCCCAAAAATTAGCGAGGAACAAGCCTCCAAGAGATTATGGAATCTAAGACAGGGTAGTAGATCAGTAGCTGAGATGACAGTCGATTTCCGCATTTTGGCTGCGGAATCAGGTTGGAACGGTCCCGCGCTGAAAGGGGCGTTTCAACATGCGCTTAATGAGAATCTGAAAGACGAGTTGGCCAGCAGAGACGAGCCCGACACCTTGGATGAATTAATCAATCTCGCTATAAGGATCGACAACCGTCTTAGAGAGCGAGCAAAACTTAGAGGTCCGGGTCCCCGATTCCCTGCTCCGCGTCGGGCTGAACTAACTGCATCGCCGTCTCCTCTCGGGGTTTCGGCTCCGCCCCTTGTGTCCAGCGCACCGCCAAACTTGCCTCCCTCTGAGCCCATGCAGATCGGCCGTGCTCGGCTTTCTCCGGCGGAGAGACAGCGTCGTATGGAAGCTCGTTGCTGCCTATACTGCGGTTCCCCTGACCATTTCATTGCAGCCTGCCAGCTCCGCCCAAAAGAGTTTGCTCGTCAGTAAAAGTGGGGGTACTGACGGGCAACCTAAATAAAAGTAATCTTCGCCTCACGCTTTCCGCCACCATCCAAATTAATTGTCTTCAGGTCCAAACTAGTGCCCTCATAGATTCTGGTTCAGAGCAAAATTTAATTAGTGCTGGTTTTGTTCAACAACATTGCATTCCCATCCTAGAGCTCAATCATCCAGTGCAGGTTTCTGCATTAGATGGTTGTTCTCTTACTACAATCACCCATCAGACTGAAACGGTTAACCTAGTGGTTTCTGGTAACCACTGTGAAAAAATTACATTTTTGGTTTTCCCAGTCAATGATTCACCTGTAGTTTTAGGTTACCCCTGGTTGTCCCAGCACAACCCCTCCATCAATTGGTCCCAGGCCCGTGTGGAATCTTGGAGCCCTACCTGCATTCGCGAATGCCTCCATTCTGCCGTTCCCATTCAGGTTTCCTCCGTCCCAGAACATTCTGAGCCCACTGATCTCACTAACGTCCCCACAGAAGACCATGATCTTCACAGGGTTTTTAGTAAAGAGCGTGCCCTCTCCCTTCCGCCTCATCGGCCCTATGACTGTTCCATAGACCTTCTCCCAGGGGCCCCTCTTCCCTCCGGTCGTCTGTTTAGCCTCTCAAAACAAGAACGTGAGACTATGGAGGAATACATTAACGATTCATTAAAAGCAGGTATCATCCGACACTCCACTTCCCCCATGGGAGCAGGCTTTTTCTTCGTGGGGAAAAAAGATGGAACCCTGAGGCCCTGCATTGACTATCGTGCCCTGAACAACATCACCATAAAGAACAGGTACTCCCTCCCTTTAATTGCTTCTGCTTTCGAGCCTGTCCAGGAAGCTCTATTTTTTACCAAGCTTGATCTCAGGAACGCTTACCATTTGGTCCGGATCAAGGAAGGGGATGAGTGGAAAACAGCGTTTAAAACACACATTGGACATTTTGAGTACCTGGTCATGCCCTTCGGCCTTTGCAACGCCCCAGCAATATTCCAAAATCTGATAAATGATGTACTCCGGGATTTTTTGAATGTCTTTGTTTTTGTCTATCTGGACGACATTCTAATCTTCTCCAAATCATTCTCAGACCACCAGGTCCACGTCCGCCGAGTCCTACAACGCCTCCTGGAAAACAACCTCTTTGTGAAAGCTGAGAAATGTGAGTTTCACACACGTTCCATCACTTTCCTTGGTTACGTCCTCGGGGGTGGGCAGGTGAAGACAGATCCAGAAAAGATCAAGGCAGTAAAGGATTGGCCCATTCCAGAGTCGAGAAAACAACTGCAGCGATTTTTGGGTTTTGCTAATTTTTATAGGCGGTTCATTCGCAATTTCAGCATTCTGGCAGCCCCATTAACTGCTCTCACCTCCACTAAGCAGATTTTCCGTTGGACCAAAGACGCAGACCAGGCTTTTCTGTCCCTTAAGCAGAGATTTGTTGATGCTCCCATTCTGGTTACACCTGACAGCAAGGCCCAGTTCATTCTGGAAGTAGATGCCTCCAACACTGGCGTGGGGGCAGTCTTGTCTCAACGTTCATCTGCTGATCAGAAGCTCCACCCCTGTGCCTTCTACTCCAAGCGTTTCACCCCCACTGAAGGCCGGTATGACATAGGGGATCGAGAGCTTCTGGCCATCAAGCTTTCCTTTGAGGAGTGGAGGCATTGGCTCGAAGGTACCGAGTTACCAGTAATCGTTTGGACTGACCACAAAAATTTGTCATATCTACAATCGGCCAAGCGTCTAAATCCCCGACAGTTTCGTTGGTCACTGTTCTTCTCCCGTTTTAATTTTGTTATCACTTACAGGCCAGGCACCCGAAATGTCAAGCCAGACGCTCTTTCACGCCAGTTTTCACCCGACGATCCCTCTGAAGCCCCAGAACCCATCTTACCGGCCACATGTTTGGTGGGCAGTCTCACCTGGGACATTGAGAGACAGATCCACAAGGCCCAGGAGACTGAACCAGACCCGGGTGGGGGTCCCCCTAACCGACTCTATGTCCCCGCAAGTGTCCGGTCCCAGGTCATCCGGTGGTCGCACTGCTCCAGGTTCTCCTGCCACCCAGGGGTGAGTCGTACCATAGCCTTTGTTCGCCGTTACTTCTGGTGGCCTGGCCTGAATAAGGATGTCACGAGCTATGTTACTGCCTGCACTACTTGCATTCGTAGTAAGAACTCTCACCGTCCACCTGCTGGGCTCCTGCAGCCTCTTCCAGTTCCAGCCCGACCATGGTCCCACATCGCGCTGGATTTTGTAACAGGTCTCCCCATCTCCAAAGGCAAGTCAGTCGTCCTCACTATAGTAGATCGTTTTTCTAAGGCATGTCACCTGGTCCCGCTGTCCAAACTACCCTCAGCTGCTACTACCGCTCGACTTTTGTTTCTCCACGTGGTCCGACTACATGGCATCCCATCTGAGATCCTTTCAGACCGCGGACCCCAATTCATCGCCAAAGTGTGGAAGGACTTCTGTCGCTCCATTGGGGCTGAACCCTGTTTGTCTTCTGGCTTTCATCCCCAGACAAACGGCCAATGTGAGAGGCTCAACCAGGAAGTCGAGGACACCCTCCGTTGCCTCTGTGCCGATAACCCTACATCATGGAGCCTCCACCTTCCTTGGGTTGAGTACTCTCACAATACTCACGTCACTGCCGCCTCAGGTCTGTCTCCATTTGAGGCCTCACTCGGGTATCAACCACCTCTCCTTCCTGGCACCTTCCCCGATTCCATCACTCCCTCTGTCCGTTCTCACATGATGGCCTGCAAACGAGTTTGGAACCATACTCGGTCCGCCCTGCAGCGCACCTCAGCCCAAAACAAGAGGTATGCTGACCGGCGTCGCATTTCAGCCCCCGCATACTCCGTTGGTCAGGAGGTCTGGCTGTCATCCCAGCATTTCCCGCTCAAGGGCGCTCCCAGGAAATTGTCTCCCCGGTTTCTGGGCCCTTTCCCTATTGCTGCTATCATCAGTCCTTCAGCTGTCCGTCTGAGACTCCCTAGCCACCTTCGTGTTCACCCAGTTTTTCATGTTTCCCAGATCAGACCGGTATCCTCGAGCCCCCTGTTCCCTCCTGCCGATCCCCCTCCGCCCGCCCGGGTTGTTGATGGCCATCCCGCCTTCTCTGTGTCCCGGATCCTGGACGTCCGACCTCGGGGACGTGGTCGCCAATACTTGGTCGACTGGCTGGGTTATGGTCCTGAGGAACGCTCCTGGGTTCCTCGTTCTGCTATCCTGGATCCGTCCCTCATCCGTGACTTTGAGCGGTCTGTTGCCTCGACCTCTCGGGGTCGGCCGCCGGGTGGCGTCCGTTGAGGGGGGGGTACTGTGAGGTTCTGTGTGTGTGTGTGTGTGTGTGTGTGTGTGTGTGTGTGTGTGTGTGTGTGTGTGTGTGTGTGTGTGTGGTTCCTCACCTCTTCTCCTCAGGTGTGACAGGCAGGCCGCACCAGGTGCCATTGATCAGAGGCAATTAAGGTGGAGCACTTAAAGCTGGCCGGAGGAGGAAAGCAGATGCCAGATGATTAAGCCACACAGCTTGGTAATCAGGTCAGCTCTGTGTTTCCTTGCGCTTCCCAGTGTTTCTCTCACAAGTAATGTTTTGTCTCGCAGTAGTCCCGACCTTCTGAGTTCCCAGGATCTCCCAGCGTCTTCCCTGAACCGTGGTGTCTGCTTCACCCAGTGCTCCTCCTGGCTGCGGTGCTTCAGCCTTTTCATCCACGCCCTGTTGGATCCTCCTCTTCTCCACCTGCCTGTCCACCCTCGAGCCTCCAGCAAAATCTCAACCTCAGCCTGCCACACTCCCACACTGGACCTCACCTCCTCTCCAAACACTCCTCGCCACGCAGACCAGTAAGCTCACCCCCTTCAATTCTTTTATCGGAACAGTCTCCTTGCTCCTCGACTCACCTTCTGTTTCCCCTTCAGAACCGCCTCTGCAAACCCGTCCAGAGTTCCTCCACCATTTTGAGAACCCGCTGAACTTTTCAATAAAACTGTTAAACTTTCTCCTGTGTCCGGGTGTGTTCGCTCCAGAGTCTCCTAGAATCATGACAACTTTATTGAACAAAAGTAAGTTATGTGTAAGAAAAATGCTTTTTACTGGTGCACAGTGTGGTCATCTGGATGCAGTGGAGGAAAATAAAGGAACCAGCAAAGGCACAAAGGCAGAACCGGTCCAAAGTTTGGGATCAAAAGTGCAGCTACACGCAGATTGGCTAATGCTAAAGCTAACGGGTAGCAGTCTCACGATCAAGTGGTGCACAGAAAAATATATGGTGATCGTAAAACTAAGAAAGAACTAAACTCTACAAGTGGATGAAAAGTCCCACCATCCTGTTTATTCTGCATCCTGCAGCGCTATGGATCAGAACCGCTGCAGATACGAGTCACATCACTGCTCCACACACAGGAGCAGGAAGTATAGCAAGCCGTTGTAGTATATAACCCATAAACGCTTCTATCTTTGAACATAATTCAAACCGGATTATTGCCAAGCCGTACATAATAGACATGCCACCGTTACATTGTTAGCAGCAGAAATTAAATGTTATTACCATTTCCAATACAAATGCATGTTAATGAAATGCATTATATTTTACTGGATATATTTATGTGTTATTTTGACTAAGATGAGTGTTATTAATACAAATCTAAAATGTTACTGAAATATAGGTCAAATATTTAAAAATATTTTAACTATAAATATCAGATTGGAAAAAGGGAACTAAAGACCAATCTAATGCATATTATTGAGCCTTTTTCTGTGCTGGCGCGTGGTCAGGATGGTACCACCTCTGCCTCAATTTGAGCCAGGAAAAACCCTGAGTTGTTTTCACATTTCACAAGCTCTGATCATTTTTATTGGAATGTTTGTCAAAAAATTTGATTTATTTCAATAGCTCTCAAGGTAATTGCTCTAAAAACGCAAAACCATTTCTCAATGCTTAGCAATGTAGCTTCAGGCCATTGCAATTAAAATCTTTGACCTCAATCAAACCTCTCCTCCAACAAATTCTTAGGTGGCATGCTCTTATTCCTCCTGCCTTGGAGTGGGGATCTCATCGATGGTAACCCTTCTCAATCAGGACGTCCCTCGTCACCACCTGGCTTGATATCGAGTCATAGTCAATCGCATTGGTACACAATCCATTTAATTTCAGTTGGACTCATGTTTAAGGTGAACCTTGTTATCAGTAAGTGACAAGGCCGAATTATCTTGAATCTAGTCATGTGCCATCATGGGGTTTATGTTTTAGTATTTCACAAAGGCAAACATCACTGCCACCAAGGCTCTGGTCAGCACAATGGGCGAGGTGAGTTTGGAGTCCTTGGAGTTCTTGAGCAGCATCTGGTCTCTGATGGTCTTTTTAGTCTTCAACGGCAAGGTCCATGGTATTTGTCTTTATTTCAAGCTGAAATGGTAATTGTGTATTTCTTTTATGTCCTCCAGAAGCAAGGGCCCAACTTAACTTTTGGCTCAACTGTTGGGAGAGAGAGACAACAATTTGCCTGAGGATGGATGTTTAAGATGTCCCCGCCCAGTGCATGACCTCACCCAAGATGCAGACGAAGACATTTGCAGCTTTCATATTACATAAGGTGAAGTGGGATCAGCCTTAGCTTTTCATCCTTTGACAAAATTCCTAAAAAAAAAAGTTGGATCTTGTGAAATGTTATGTAAACTGCTGTGTCTCATTTGTCTTCATCAGTGACATCACTGAGAAATGGTTTTGAGTATTAAAGTCAATTAACCTAGGAGCTATTGAAAGAAATCACTTAATTTTTGATAGAAAAAATCCTAATAAAAAGGTCTGATCTTGTGAAGTGAGATAAAAACTGCTGTGTCTCATTGGTCTAGCTTAGTAACACTAACCATTGAGAAATAATTTAGGGCAGTGGTTCCCAAACTTATTTAGCCGCGCACCCCCTTCTATGTCCCGACCATGTCGACGCACCCCCCAGCCCCCACATCAGGGCATGGCTATATATATACATATATATATATATATATCAGGCGTCAAGGTAAAGAGACAGGGTTAAAAAATATGATCGACCTTTTTCCCTATCACTTTCATTTTTTAAATAGTAATTAATAAGCATTCGATACAATTTCCTTTGATTTAATTTTTAATAAATATTTAGAGTGCCCAGGTAGCACATCAACAATGCAATTTAACGGTTTTCTTAAAGTAGGAACGTTTAACCTGTGCGGCCAGAGCGTTCTCCTTCCTTCTGCTCTGCGTAAACCTGAACTGGTCACCTACTTGTGCGTAATCAAATGTCAATAGGGGAAAAGATGGAAAAACCATGAGGTTCACTTTTGCCTCAGACAGACTTATTGCTGTTTTATGGTGGCTGAATGTGCGATATGCTGCCACGCGGACTGTAATAACAAATGCTGCAGTAACATGAGTTCAGGTTCAGAGTCACTGGCTGGAGTGGACTCGACGTGAATACGTTATCCCAAAATAGAAGCTAATATCTTAATTTGACCTTGAATGAAAAATGTTGTTATAAAACCTCTTAAAAGTTTATATCACAGTGGAGGCAGAGCTCTTCAGTCTGACGGCACGCCGAAGTTTGCGCAGCGTGCGCGCTTATTGAGTGTGTGTGTGCGTGCGCGCGCGCGGCACAGCTCCATGAGCCGCTCCAGTCACTGCGTCTCGTTATTGGCGCTATTTAAACCAATGTTGTAAAAGTACTTCTGCCCAGCCCAGATGTGCTCACTTGTGCACCCGTGAGCCGTGGTTCCGCTGGAGCGCGTCTGATCTCTGACACTCTGAACTTCAGATCTTCAGCGCGCTGTCAATAGCCTGAATGGGAATCATTTCTTGATTTATTTAATTACATCCACAATGTTCTGTGTGTGAGGTTTACAATGTCAGAACACCTGCATGAGACAGGGTGTTAATTACAATCTGCCAGAATGACTCACCTTCAGATTTCTCCAACACCGTTAAAAATGATCAAATACGAAACATATCGGCGTGCGCTGGCCAGAGTGCTGAAGCTCGGCGCATTGTTATTATGAAGCTAGGGCACATGCGGAGGACACACACACGTGCGCGCAAAAATATACTTGTTTTCAATTACATTTATTGGGCCCACTTACTTTTTCTTAGGCCCACCCACAAATGAGTTTCTGGCTACGCTAATGGTGACATATGACAGACTTCTCTGAGCTCCGCAACCATTACACTTTTCACCTCGCGCATCCCCCTAGCGGCAGCACACTTTGGAAATCCCTGGTTTAGGGCATTTTGACTAATTTACCTAGGAGATATTGAAAAAAAAATCCATTAATTTATGATAAAAATCCTAATAATGACTTGGATGAAGACGTATCGTGGGAACCAATGTCTGTCGAATATCCAACGTCCAACTTCAAACTAACTTTACAGCAGTTCCGTATGTGTAATAATATTAGAGATAAAGCCCTGTAAAGGCTCTCTTTTGTTAATTCCTACATGAGCAGCGCCTCATAAAAAGGGGATGACTCACTAAAACATGTGTATGTGTCTGCAACGAGCGATGAGTAGATGAGCCTATCCGGTTTAAATCTGCTAACTAAAGCAATTAATTGACTTACGTTCTCTCTGATTCTTCTTCTCGTTCTCCCCCTGAGTCCCGACCTCGAGCAGCAGCAACATGGGGGAAGGAGGAAGTGGACTCCGCCGAGCTCAGAGACGTGGCAGGCAGCGGAGAAGGAGGTCCGCTTCATCCCCTCAGCGTCACCCACCGACTCCTACTTCTTCCCGAAGTTTCCAGCCTCAGCTCAGAAACTCTTGATCCCGGTTCGGTTCGGTCGCGTGACGCAGCACGCGCCCTGCTCACATTTAAATCAAGACTTCTCACACTTGCGCAAGTCACAGACCGTTATATTTGGGTTTATCTATATTTTAAAAACAATTAATAAGAAAAAAATAAAATTACTGTAATTTGCTGTCTGAGGGACTAAACGGCTAAATAGTCAGAATAAATTTAAAGATAAAGAACAATAATTCAAAATAGCCTTGTTCAATAAATTTCTGAAGACATTTTATATAAGTTGGTGCTTTTATTGTGAAGGATTTAAATAAGGTGACTCCTGCACACACTACTGCAGTAAAGGCTAAAAGACTGCTGCACCTTGTGTTAACACATTTGTGGACTTTTGTTGCAAAATACATAGCTTTTATGACCTTAAAGCTGTAGAACATCAAAAACACATCTTTTTATTATTATTTCAGATTATAGTCACTCTTGCAGTGGTGGTTCTACATGGAATTACTCCCCGGGCGAGGCCCCCTTTGAGCCCCCCCCCCCCCCAACAGTTTGTGTAATTTCATCCAATGGTTTACGTAAAAACTAACACTTTTATATACGTGTTTGAAGCCATTATGAAATGGAAGGCTGGCAACAAATCTGCCTGATCAACACTATAAATGATAAATGATCAGCACTTGTACAGCGCCTCTTATAGTAAGGACTCCAAAGTGCTTTACACTACAGTGTATCATTCATTCATTCACACACATTCACACACTGATGGTGATAAGCTACGATGTAGCCACAGCTGCCCTGGGGCGCACTGACAGAGGCGCTCCACTATTTAATTCAGTCATTTGTTACTCTCCCAATCGATTACTAACCAAAACCTCATGCTTTATGCAAAAAATTAACTGATTTTCATTTACAGAAAACATAAAAGCCAGAGGTTGAGCGGTACCGGCTAGATATAGTCGGACTCACCTCGACACATTGCATTGGCTCTGGAACCCGAGACCTGGAGAGGGGTTGGACACTCTACTTTGCTGGAGTTGCTCCGGGTGAGAGGCGGAGGGCTGGGGTTGGCTTTTTGTTAGCTCCAAGACTCACTGCCTGTGTGTTGGGGTTTACCCCGGGGGACAAGAGGGTAGCTTCCTTGCGCCTTCGGGTCGGGGAATGGGTCCTGACTGTTGTTTGTGCTTATGGGCCAAATATCAGTTCAGAGTACCCACCCTTTTTGGAGTCCCTGGGACGAGTGCTAGATAGTGCTCCATCAGGGGACTCCATTGTCCTGCTGGGGGACTTCAATGCTCACGTGGGCAATGACAGCTTGACCTGGAGGGGTGTGATTGGGAGGAACGGCCCACCTAATCTGAACTCGAGCGGTGTTTTGTTATTGGACTTCTGTGCAAGCCGCAGTTTGGCCATAACGAACACCATGTTCGAACATAAGGATGCCCACCGGTACACTTGGTACCAGGGCAGCCTAGGTCACAGGTCGATGATAGATTTTGTAGTCGTATCATCTGACCTGCGGCCGTATGTTTTGGACACCCGAGTGAAGAGAGGGGCGGAGCTGTCAACTGATCACCACCTGGTGGTGAGTTGGATCAGATGGCAAGGGAACATGCCGCGTAGACCTGGCAGACCCAAACGCATAGTGAGGGTCTGCTGGGAACGCCTGGCAGAAGAACCTGTCAAGACGGTCTTCAACTCCCACCTCCGGCAGAGCTTTGACCACGTCCCGAGAGCAGTGGGGGACATTGAGTCCGAGTGGGCCTTGTTCCACTCTGCGATTGTCGAGGCGGCTGTTGCTAGCTGTGGCCGTAAGGTGGCCGGTGCCAGTCGTGGTGGCAACCCCCGTACCCGCTGGTGGACACCAGAGGTTCGGGGAGCCGTCAGGCTGAAGAAGGAGGCCTACAGGGCGTGGCTGGTCTGTGGGTCTCCGGAGGCAGCAGACAGGTACCGGATAGCCAAGCGGGGTGCAGCAGTGGCAGTTGCCGAGGCAAAATCTCGGGCGTGGGAGGAGTTTGGTGAGGCCATGGAGAAAGACTATCGATCGGCTCCAAAGAGGTTCTGGCAAACTGTCCGGCGCCTCAGGAGAGGAAGGCAGCAACTCGCTCACACTGTTTACAGTGGGGATGGGGAGCTGCTGACGTCAACTGAGGCTATAGTCGGACGGTGGAAGGAATACTTTGAGGAGCTCCTCAATCCCACCAATGCGCATTCCAAGGAGGAACCAGAGCTGGGAGGCCTGGGGATGGACTGTCCGATCTCGGGGGCAGAAGTTGCTGAGGTAGTCAAACAACTACACAGCGGCGGAGCCCCGGGGGCGGATGAGGTTCGTCCTGGGTATCTCAAGGCTATGGATGTTGTAGGGCTGTCATGGTTGACACGTCTCTACAACATTGCGTGGTCATCGGGGGCAGTTCCTAGGGAGTGGCAGACCGGGGTGGTGGTCCCCATCTTTAAGAAGGGTGACCTGAGGGTGTGTTCCAACTATAGGGGGATCACACTCCTCAGCCTCCCTGGAAAGGTCTACTCCAAGGTACTGGAGAGGAGGGTCCGATCGATAGTTGAATCTCAGATAGAAGAGGAGCAATGTGGTTTTCATCCTGGCCGTGGAACTGTGGACCAGCTCTATACCCTTGCAAGGGTGATGGAGGGGGCATGGGAGTTTGCCCAACCAATCCACATGTGTTTTGTGGATTTGGAGAAGGCTTATGACCGTGTCCCCAGGGGCACCCTGTGGGGGACGCTCCAGGAGTATGGGGTGGGTGGCTTTCTGTTAAGGGCCATTCAGTCCCTTTACCAGAGGAGCGTGAGTTTGGTCCGCATAGCCGGTAGTAAGTCGGACCTGTTCCCAGTGAGGGTTGGACTCCGCCAGGGCTGCCCTTTGTCACCGGTTCTGTTCATCACTTTTATGGACAGAATTTCTAGACGCAGCCGTGGTGTGGAGTGTGTCGAGTTTGGTGGCAGGAGAATCTCGTCTCTGCTTTTTGCGGATGATGTGGTCCTCCTAGCTTCATCCAGCTCTGACCTTCAGCTCTTGCTGGGTAGGTTCGCGGCCGAATGTGAAGCGGCTGGGATGAGGATCAGCACCTCCAAATCTGAGACCATGGTTCTCGACCGGAAAAGGGTGGCTTGCCACCTCCGGGTCGGGGGAGAGGTCCTACCTCAAGTGGAGGAGTTTAAGTATCTCGGGGTCTTGTTCACGAGTGAGGGTAGGAGGGATCGGGAGATCGACAGGCGGATTGGTTCGGCGTCTGCAGTGATGCGGACGCTGAGCCGATCTGTCGTGGGGAAGAGGGAGCTGAGCCAGAAAGCCAGGCTCTCGATTTACCGGTCGATCTACGTCCCAATCCTCACCTATGGTCATGAGCTTTGGGTAATGACCGAAAGAACGAGATCGCGGATACAAGCGGCCGAAATGAGTTTCCTCCGTAGGGTGGCCGGGCTCAGCCTTAGAGATAGGGTGAGGAGCTCGGACATTCGGGAGGGACTCGGAGTAGAACCGCTGCTCCTCCGGATCGAAAGGAGCCAGTTGAGGTGGTTTGGGCATCTGGTCAGGATGCCTCCTGGACGCCTCCCCGGGGAGGTGTTTCGGGCATGTCCTGCCGGCAGAAGGCCCCCGGGTCGACCCAGGACACGTTGGAGAGGTTACATCTCCAATCTGGTCCGGGAACGCCTTGGGGTCCTGCCGGAGGAGCTGGTGGACAAGGCCGGGGAGAGGACGGCCTGGAGCTCCCTAGTTGGGATGCTGCCCCCGCGACCCGGACCCGGATAAGCGGAGGAAGACGAGACGAGAGACATAAAAGCCATAAAAGCCCTAAAAAACTGCATATAAAATTGTCATGGTCTGTGTCTGCGTCTCATCTCATGTGTCTCCTTTTGTCCTCCATTTGTTCTCTAGGTGCTCCTTTTGTTGTCCTCTAGCACCCTCATGTGTCATGTCTGCGTCGCTATAAGGTGTGTTCTGTTTGTAGACCTTTTTATCATCCCCTCAGGGCCAGTGTTCATTTAGTTATCCTCTGTGCCCCAAGTTGCAGCTCCAGCCTCTTTGTCCCCAGCTGTGTGTGGGTGTGTGTCCATTCCCCAGTTCATTGTGTGTGTGTGTGTGTGTGTGTGTGTGTGTGTGTGTGTGTGTGTGTGTGTGTGTGTGTGTGTGTGTGTGTGTGTGTGTGTGTGTGGTGTGTGTGCTTGTCCATTCCCCATTCCTGTTATATTAGTGCATTTGTGTGAGTGATGGTGTGTGTGTGTGTTAATCCTTCCCGCAGCCTTTAGGTTTAGTTTTGTGTTTTAGAGTTTTTTTTAGGTTAATCTGCCCTCCACTGGTTCTCTTCCCCATTCAGATAATTGTTGTCACCTGCCTTCCCTCCAGCCTCACTCCACACACCTGCTCCTTGTTTCCCTAATTGCTCTTCCCAGTGTATTTAGCCCTGTCTTGTCTCATTGTTCTTGTTGGTACATTGTTGCTTTCAGTGTGACTTATTCTGTCAGTCCTGCTCATTCCTTTAGTGTTTTTGGATCTCCTGATCATCCCCTGCATTTTTGGACTTTGGCTTCCTGCCCCTTTTGGTTATTATGTTCGTTTTGGGTTCATCCTAAAATAAAAGGAATTTTCTTTATCTACTCCTGCCTCGTGTCATCCTGGGTATCTGCATTTTGGGTCCGAACCATCCTCCATAACGTGACAAAAATATAATAAGAAACAATATTCACTTATCACTTAGAGCAGTAGTTCCCAAACCTTTCAGCCTGACCAACAGATGTTCCTTCCTATTTTTACATTATTTATAGATTTTCATTATATTTGGAAAGTTTTAATTTATATATACATACATAAATCTCTTTTTAAATTTTATATTTTACTTTTTTTATGATTATGTGGCACTCTTTGACTTCCATATGGAACGCATCGGTATCTGCCCCTTTTTTACGGCTTTTTTTTTTTACATTGTCGCTACGCCTGTCACATTAGCGGTGTTTTATCATCATTTCTACATCCATCACGTCCCAGAGAAGGTTAAACCAACATCAAACCCAACGTTTGGAGCTTGTAAACTCCACACACCTCTCGTGCAGCACCAGCTGTCTGATGCTGCAGCAGCATCAATCTTCCCGGCTGGATGAGTGAATTTCTTCATCAGAGTCAATATTCTGCTTCATAATCAGAGTCAGTCATGACCAGACAAAGTGATCAGTCAACAAAGACCAGACCTGCCGGCAATTATACGTTTTATCTCATATTTGCGCTCTTCATGCTGCACGCATCTCCTCCTCTCCCCGACTGGGAGCCTCTCGGTGGGAGGCGATTTTCAAGCTCTAAAAACTCCCAAACTTTGCTCAGCCTGAAGGTTCCACATCTCCACTATCTTCTGGTGTAAAGTAGTAACTTCATGAGGGATCATATTTGTAGATGAGACTTGTTAAAGTCAGCAATGAGGCTTTGGCGCTTATAATGAGTAAGTCCCAACACTGACAACAACGTACTGAAACTAGAACCAACATGCATAAACAGATCGGTCCCGTCTACTTACACTGTTGGTCTTTTTTAAATACGCAGTAATCGTTGGTTGCCTTTTTCGCTTCATCCTGCATCCTAGCAGCAACCACTTTGGCGCCTCTGGAGTCGGTGTTTGTTTACGTCATGCTGCATTCAACGTAATTGGAAAAAGGAGGTTCAAGCGCTTAACCTCCGATTTTGTTTTCTTTCTGGCCTTAGTTGGGGGGGATGGATCGGGGTCGATCTGAATCTGGGGGGGACAGATCCCAGCCACCCCACCCCCGTCCCCCACCCTATCTGCGCGCCTGTATTTATGCCTGTGACAACTGCATGGAGAAAAATGATAAACCTTCATGAAAGCCAATTTTGAAACGTTCACTCTTGAGTGTTTCATGCAGGTTGAACATTACAATAGTATCCTACATCTATCCATCCATTCTCTTCTTCTTATCTGGGATAGGGTTGCTGGGGCAACAGCCCAGGCCCAGACTTCCCTCTCTCCAGCCACCTGGGTGAGCTCCTCCGGGGAAAATCCCACGGCATTCTTTGGCCAGCTGAGAGACATAGTCCTTCCAGCGTGTCCTGGGTTTCTCTTTGGGTCTCCTCCCAGTTGGATGTGCCTGGAAAACCTCACTAAGGAGGCGTCCAGGAGGTATCCTTACCAGATGTCTGAGCCACCTCAACTGGCTCCTCTTGGTGTGGAGGAGCAGCAGATCTACTCCGAGCCCCTCCCGGATGACCGAGCTTCTCACTCTACAAGGAAGAGCCCAGCCACCCTGTGGAGAAAAACCACTTTGGCCACTTGTATCTGCAATGTTGTTCTGTCGGTCACTACCCAAAGCTTGTGAGGGTAGGAACGTAGATCGGCCGATAAATCAAAAGCTTTGCCTTCTGGCTCAGCTCTCTCTTCACCACGACAGATGCAACACCAATACACCTATCAATCTGGTGCTCCATTTTTCCCTCACTTGTGAACAAGACCCCGAGATACTTCAACTCCACTCCACGCAGAACCTCATCCCTGACCCGGAGAAGGCATTCTACCCTCTTCTGATTCACTCCTACACCTACCTGGTTTTACTGTCTGTTAGCTTGCTTTCTTCACGTTTGTCTATGAAGGGATGTATCTATTTAGCATTTAGACTTAATCTTTTTATAAAACAGACATTTTACTGAACAGATGTAAACAAAGTCCTCGCTGTAAGTTCATTAGGTATTTTATGAGTCTTTTAGCTTCTTGAGACTTAAGACAGCAGCCTGATGTTTAGTCAGCTTGTTTCTGAATACATGTTAGTCTTTATGTTAGACAAACAAACAAAACGTCTGCAGGCTGGAGAGAATGTGTGTCCATTCATTCAAACAGAAGCTGAGTGTGCGGGCCTCTTGCTCTAGGTTTAGCAGCAGCTGTAATTCCTAAAGGCCCTCGAACGGGGTCGCTAATGGCCTTGTCATTGCCTCAGCAGTGATCCTGAGAGTGGTGGCTTCCTGCTGGCCTGGGGCCTCCCAAACCTGACACCCAGCCCTCCCACTGGGAGTTTGGATGTAGGCCACAGAGCCAGCAGTCTGATTGGGTTTGTCAGTCTGAGAAGGCCTTTCCTTTTAATTCATACTTTGGCGTTGGGTCCTGATAAACTTTGGCATGTTAGTCTTGGAGGACATAAACACACATGTCCCTTTTTTAGCTTAAGTTCACGAGGTGATGTTTCCAAGGGACTTCCCACACGTATCTCTGCCCTCCTGCAGAAACTGTACTCCTCAGTCAGGGGAAACTGGGGCAGATCATGCAAGCCTGTGCTGCGTCTGGTCCGACTCTCCAAATGCCCTCATTCTGCATTCCCCTCACTTCCCCCCTTCCCTAAGTTGCCTCGGCCCTCCTCCTTAGTGCAAAACAAGGAGTGGAGAACAGAAAACTTGTAAAACAAAGCTTTGGAACAGGATTATCATCCCGAATTTAAGGATGGGTAGGGATGGACGTAGAGGGTTCTGATCAATACGTGTGGAGATAGACTAAGGAGGCTGGAGATGGATCAGAGAGAGAGATATGGAGAGAGATAACTGCTAGAGACCACCAATGCTCAGCAATCAAGCCGAACATGACAGCCCGTAGACCCAACCAATTATTCACCCCAGCCAAATCAATAGAAGTCTCTCCGATAGATAGCCATCAGCTGCACTGTGTGGAGCACATTCACAGCAGAAAACACACACAGCACTCTGCAAACAGACGCAGAGTAAGAGTGGCAGCTAGCAAACACACACCTCACACAGGCTTTGTTATCAGACTTCTTTAGATATGAGACACAAATCATCTAATTATTGGAAATCCACGCTGGAGAAAAGCGGCGCGTCAGACTACGGCTGGGATGGAATTGGAGCTGCTTCTATTGACTCTGAGGCCTGTCTGACAGGCGGAGGGTAGCTTGTGGCGGTGGCGAGTCAAACACCACAAGGTGTGTGTGTCCCGCCGGAGGAGTGACTGTCCTTCCGAGTCCCTCTCCTGGGAGCGACTCACACCCGTCATAAATGAGCTGCAACACACATTACAGTGCAGGTGATTAAAAAAAAAAAAAAAAAAGAAGCTCGCACCACGGATAAACGAGTCCCTGAGGATTTCAATGTCGGAAGCTTCTCAGTCAGCAGATTGTCAGTTTATCTGCCCATCTAACCCCCTTCCATATCTGTACCATGCTCTAGTCCACCCCACCACAATGTTCCAACCCCTTAGCCTTTGTTCTGAACCCTGATTCAGGTCCCTCGCTCCAGATGTCATTGTCTGAGGCAGTAAAGATTGAAATTCACCTCACATGTTATCCATTTGTGTGGCTGTTAGCCATTGTTCTTGGCTGGTGAGGTTAAATGCCTCTGGCTCAAGGGCTGGGCTATAAGCCCTCCTGGTAACTGCCCAGTAGCCCAGAGCTACTCTCCATGTGTCCAGCCCTCCTCTCTTCCTACAGTACGCTCGCCATATTCTTTTTAACACACAGGTATTTCACTTTAAATGGTGACAGCTCATGTTATTGAGATCCCGTTGTGCTTCATTCATTTCTTTCTAAATTCCTTTTTAGCTTCACATAATAGTTTAGGGGTCTGCCCCCTTTCCGCTGACACCTGCTCAGCGCGGTTCGACTCGACTCTGCACATTCCAAGGTGTTTCCACTAATAACAAGTTCATGGTTGCCGCCCCATTTCTTTTACCGGCTTTGATGTGGTTCCAAGTGTGCCAAGCCAAGACAAAAACAATATGTTTGAAGACTGTTGGTCACTGCTTCAGACTCAGAACCAGAAGGGTTTTATTGCCATGTGTGCAAGACATCTAAACATTAGGAAATTACTGCTGATTGGCGAAGGGGGTGGGGTCCCTGGTTGCTCCAGAATGCTTCGCCTCGCTGCCTGCAGCCTTTTCTTGCTAAGACTGTTAACCGCAGAATGTTCAGCATCGCTACCATGTGTTTGTGTGTTGTATACAGATCACCAGAGGTGTGACCAAGTCACTGCTTTGCAAGTCACAATAAATCACAATTCTTTCAGTCAAGTCTCAAGTCAAGTCCAATTCAAAGACAACCAAGTCCAAGTGAAGTCCAAGTCCTTAACTTTGAATTTTCAAGTCATAATCAAGTCATCTGTCAAACGTCAATTTAATGACAATGATAATAAATAAATTCCAGAAATAAAACTTCTTAAGACTTCATTTATTTGCTCCAACAAGCAGAAAGTGCGACAGAAACTGATTATAAACAAAGTGCTGCTGCATTTAGCAGTACAAGATCACACCCAGAACGAAGAATGGTTTACGATTTTTGTTCATGCTGTGCCACTTTTGTGCTAGAATATCAAATATGCTCAAGTCATCATCTAGTCAACAGATGCAAGTCGATTCAAGTCGCAAGTCATTGACATTCAAGTCCGAGTCAAGTCGTAAGTCTTTATAGATTTTATCAAGTCAAGTCAGAAGTCACTAAAATAATGAATCGAGTCTGACTCGAGTCCAAGTCATGTGACTCGAGTCCACCCCTCTGCAGATCACCTCGCGCTACTTTAGTGTCACGCTCTGTCATGATGAGCCCACCCACTAGAGCCGTTTCTCAGTTAACTTAAAGGAGCAGAACACTGAAAAAAACATTCTCAATGATTATTTCTGAATATACTGGGTCACTCTGACTTTTTCATGCAGGCTGAACATGAAAATAGTCTCCTACACCAATCTCCAGCATTAGCTTCTGATAGAAAATATACGGTGAAACTCTTAGAAATTCCTGACAGATCTACGTCACACAGTCACTTCGCATTCATGGACTCACCCATCTTAACTCATGACGGAGAATGCTGCTGCTGGTTTAGCATCCAGGAAACAACAGAAAACGTCTCGGCTTGTTCAAGCTAACCGTTAGCATTAGCAACTCTACCACACAGCAGAACTCCTTCAGGCTTGTATTACTTGTAGAGATAAAACATCAATGTTGCAGAGCAAAGAGAGTCAGTGGTAGAGTTGTGTTGCTGTTATCCATTTTGAGGCAAGATGTCCAAATATCAGGAAATAAGTCTCCAAAACCTGCCGTCTGAGGCTCAACTCTGATGTGGGCAACTTTTAGGTCTGACAAATGGTGCACCGGTGAATTATTTCTCCCTGAGAACAACTTACAAGAGATCACTGCAAATTTATTGATTAAATGAGTGAAACACTCCTTTATAGTCACAAAAATGTAGAGTAGATTCGAGCCAAGTCACGCCACTGGATTTGAGCTTGTGGAAAATGCTTGGAAAACACCTACAGCATAACTCCCTCTTTTCTTTCTCGAATAACAAATGAAATGACTTGTAAAATATACAAAATATAGTTTTATACAAATATTTAGATTTAGTTTTCTCCCTTTTAACTTTTTTCAGAATTTCACACCTTCTTTTTATTTATTGCTTCCCTGTCATCCTTAAATTCAGTTTTTTAACGGTAATTTAAGGTGGTAAGGTTCTTTGTTGGTCAACTGTATCAGAAGAAATGCATCCTGTTGGCTGAATGTTAGGGTCTTGGGTCATGACTGCTGCTCAGACTGCAGGTCTACTGGTGGTTCCAAGAATATCTAAACTTAGGATGGGAGGCAGATCTTTTAGTTATCAGGCTCCTCTCCTGTGGAACCAGCTCCCAGCTTTAGTCTGTGAGGCAGACACTTTGTCTACTTTTAAGAATAGGCTTAAAACATTTTTATTTGATAGGGCCTATGGTTAAAATCTGATGTTAGCCTAAATCTGGACAAGTGGGGGAGTACAGGGAGGTGGAGTGTACAGTCGGTAAAGACGGCTCTCCCTTGCCCTGCCTCCAACATGCCTACATCTAAATAGGATAGATTATCCAGAGTTATCTCTGTAGTTATGCTGCTATAGGCTTAGACTGCTGGAGGACACACTGACCACTTTTCACACTCTACTGCTTTATTCTACAGTCTGCTCTTTAACTGTACTATTTTGTGCAATTTCAGCTGTTAACTTTATTTTCTCTGTAAGTGTTTTTCTCCCCAGAAGAAGCAACAATGACGTTCTGCTGAGCTGTGGTGGCCTCATGGAGGGGGCCATCGACTAGCACACTGCTGCTAACCACTAATACATTCTCTCTCTCCTGATAATAACTTTTTGTTTTCATTGACTTTTGATGTGCTAATACTAGTTTATCCATTTAATTATAGATCCACTAGGATAAATACAATAAAGTTTATCTTTCACCAAATACAATATTTACTAAGACATCACAATATAACTATAGACACATTACGTGTGTGTGTGTGTGTGTGTGTGTGTCTGCTCTGTCTTCTCGATCCCCAGTGAGTCGTGGAGGATGGCTGCTTATACTGAGCCAGGATTCTCTGGAGGTTTCTTCCTGTTAAAAGGGAGTTTTCCTCTCCACTGTCGCTGCATGCTTGCTTAGTATGAGGATTGCTGTATAGTCACTGACACTAGTCAGTGACTTGATGCAACTTGCTGGGTTCCTTATATAGGAAACATTATTTCTGATTGGCTTTATGAACTGTGAATTGGAATGTTTATTATGTGAAGTGCCTTGAGACGACTCTTGTCGTGATTTGGCGCTATATAAATAAACTTGAATTGAATTGAATTGAATGGGGTCTTGGGTCTTGAATGACATTTATATATCTTTGGATCAGAGTTTTTCTGTGGCACTTCTTTTTTTGGACCTTACGGCAACATTTGACACGGTGGACTATGATACACTGCTTGATTGCCTGGAACTATGTGTGGGGATCACTGGGTCTGCTACCACACCTATATGGTAGGAGGTTCAGTGTGAAATTGGGGGAAGCTCTCTCTTCCTGGGCTCTGTGCTGGGGGGGGGGGGGGGGGGGGGGGGGGTTCGCAGGGCTCAATTCTCGGACCTCTGCTTTTTGCAATTTATGTGTTGCCGTTGGGGTCCATCTTCCGCAGACATGGCATTAAGTTCCACTTATACGCTGATGACTGCCAGATCTATTCTCCACTATCTCTGGGGAAGGGCGCATCTTTATTGACCCTTGAGACCTGTTTAAATGAGGTCAAGGCATGGCTTGCAGCTAATTTCCTGTACTTTAATGAACGTAAAATGGAATTTATCATGTTTCACCCAAGCTGCTAGCCTGGCAAGCCAGACTAAATAAATGTATTATTTAGTCTGGCAACACTCCATTGACGGCTCTCGGTTGTGGGGCGGGTTCTACCGTTGTCTTTCAAATGATCTCCGCATTTCGCTGGACAATGAATGTGACATACTCACTGCAACACCTATCGGTAAATGAGGCGGTCCGCAGTTGAAGAAGGAGAAAACATCATTTTTCTAAAAAAAAAAAGCACTAAAATACATCTATCTGCACCTGATTCTAATGAAGCCCAAGTTCTAATAGTCCAAAACTGATGTAAAAGCTGTTTCAAACGAGCTGTCGCCATCTTGTTTCACTCTGTTGCATCATCCCACCCACCAGGCATATAGAGTGCCCTGATTGGTCCACAAAGCAGATAAAGCTCTGTGATTTGTTCACTAAGCAGACAGAGCACTATGATTGGCCCACCATTATGGACCAATCACAGCTTCTTATGTGTATGAAACCCCTCTAGAGAGCTGTGATTGGCCAGCCAGAATGCTGTTAGGGGCTGCAGAGGTTCCAGTGGAGCGTTTCTAGATCAAACTTTACAAAGCAAGAATTTGGTCTAGTTCACTAGGCTACCAAGCTGCAGCTCAGATTCAGGTTCGATTGTTGATCCGTGCACCTTCTCATCCCTCCAGAAGCCGGTTGTCACTAGCCTGGGGGTGAGACTTGACTCTGCTCTAAAACATGTAAACTCAGTGGTCCGTTCTTGCTTTTTTCAGTTACGTTGCCTTACCAAACTCAAGCCGATGCTTTCCAGAATTCACTTGGAGCACGTACTCCATGCGTTTGTGATCTCTAGGCTTGACTATTGTAACTCCCTCTATGCTGGGTTGGGTCAGACTATTGTGCATCGCTTGCAATTAATTCAGAACAGTGCAGCTAGGTTTTTGACTGGGGGACCACATTTCTCCAGTGCTGGCCTCCCTTCACTGTCTACCAGTCTCTTATCAGGCACTGTTTAAAATTCTGCTTTTTGTATTGAAGTTTTTCCAAAGCAGTGCCCCCACCTATTTAGCGGAGCTCTCAATAAAGCATGTTCCCTCAAGGTCATTGCGGTCAGCTGACCAGAAATAGCTTATCGTCCCTCACACCCGATTCAAGACTTGTGGTGATTGGGCTTTTCAAGTTCTTGCACCCTCACTCTGAAACCAGCTCCCACTCACAATCAAACAGTCCCCATCACTGGCAGTCTTTAAGAGTAGGTTGAAGACTCATTTTTATAGGATGACTTTCTCCTAATGCTTTTGGTTTCTGGTTTTTATTCTATGTTTTGGTTTCTTTTAACTACTTAATTTTAATTTTTTTTTGTGCGTTCCTTAAAAACCTATTGTATCAAACCCTAACTCTACCTTCTGGTGGAGAATCTAAACAGTGGGAAGGGCACATTTTATTTGTTTTTGTTATCGTTGAATTGTTCCAGAATGAAATAATCAAGTATAATAATGATCTATATGGCTAACCTGGACAATGTGCATGATGAAGGTATTTCTGAGTGTGAGTGGGTTGTGACCAGTATCAAGTTCAATCCAATTCAAGTTTATTTATATAGCGCCAAATCACGACAAGAGTCATCTCAAGGCACTTCACATAATCAATCATAATCAAGGTAACTTACTGGTTTTCATCTTGTGTCCTTTTCCTGATCAAGATTATTCGCAGACTTTATTTCCCTTAAATTTGAGGATCTTGAGCCAAACCCAAACTTAATTCATTAAGACGAGGAACAGAAACAGCAGACGCCGTGTGCGTTAACATTTTAAAGATTTTATCACTGGTGGCCATTAATCACGGGGATTCAAGAAAGATAAATTATTCCAATAGAGGAGGAGAACGTTACTTTCAACACAAAGGATGATGTAATGAAGGAAGATAAAAGTGCAACTAAAATGTAATAAATTAAAAAGGGGCATCAACAGCTATAAAACATACATGTTTACTGAAATTGAAAGAAATATTATTTTAGAAGTGATTTAGGGTGTGATGGATGAGGTCAGCCCCTCAACTGCAACTCATTTTTCACAGTTTATAACAGGAAATCTATAGAAAGCTGAATAATATTATTATAAATTACTTAGAAAATGAAGTTTTTTTAAAATACTTTTTTTATGTTTTCATGTTTCCATGACATTTTTCTGAGATCATATATGTTGTATATATTTAAATAATTTTAGTAATGTTACATTTCTTAACAGGTGTAAATTCAGATTCACACTTTAAAATCTTTGTTTCTGTGAGGATGAGGCTTCAGAGCCGGTGTCTCACTGGGCTGGAGTATAAAAGAAACCACAAGAGTTATACAGAATAAGTCTCACTTGTTCCTGGTTCACATGATGCGACTTTGAACAAGTCGCAACAATGCTGTTTTATTGCAACAAGGCCACAAGATTCTTAATTATGTCTTCATTTGTTTTAATTTACCTTTATTTTCATTTTGGACTCCAACCCCTCTTCAAGCCATCTTTCAGCTTTCAGCATACTTTCTAACTCCTAATTACACACACTGACAGTGCCATTTCTGGCAGTGAGCCACATCAGAAGAGAGCTTCAGATGGTAGGATTTGGAGTCTTATCTTCTGATTTTTGATCATCTCTCCCCTGATTGGCTAACAGCAATGTGACTCACTGACTCTTTGCTCTGTAATGCTGACGTTTTATCTCCACTAACAACACAAGCCCGAAGGAGTTCTGCTGTGTGGTGAAGTTGCTAATGCCAACAGATAGTTTCTACTTGTTGAGACGTTCTCTGCTGTTTCCTGGACGCTAAACCAACAACAACCTTCCCCATCGTGAGTCAAGCTGGGTGAGTCCATGAATGTTCAGTGACAGTGTGACGTAGATCTGTCAGGCTTTTCTAATTCTAGTGTTTCATCGTCTATTTTCTATCAGATGAAGCTAATGCAGCACATAGGTGTAGGAGACTATTTCATGATCAGCCTGCATGACAAACTCTGAGTGACTGATTAAAATCAGAAATAATCATTAAAATGTTGTTTCTGTGTTATACACCTTTAATGTTACGTGCGGACACCCCATAAATATCAGTGTTGGCTTGAGTATTTTGGTATATTGTAAAAAAAAATAAAAAGCCTATATCACACACACACACACACACACACACACACACACACACACACACACACACACACACACGCGCACACACACACACACACACACACACACACACACACACACACACACACACAGATATATACAGTTTTTATTAATGCAATCATTAATGTCCCTGATCTATTTGCATAATCTAGACTAAAGCAGCTCAAACCGTCTGTTTTAGAGGGTGGACAGATGGAAAAGATGGAAATATATGCACTTAATCGATGGGGGGTGAGAGTGGTGAGGGGCAGCATGGGAAAGGTGAGGAGCGACAACAGCTTTTGGGGGGGGGGGGGGGTCGGGGTGAACGTGTCAGACAGCGCTAAAATCACAGACACATCTGCTGTTCATCTCAAATGTTTCCAATAAGCTCTAAATGTTTCCTGAAGGCCTGTGAATGTGCTCCAAGCTGCCAAGACAGAAGGGTGGTGGGGGGTTGCTGTTTAATTTTCTGTGTGTGTGTGTGTGTGTGTGTGTGTGTGTGTGTGTGTGTGTGTGTGTGTGTGTGTGTAAGTGTGGTCCCTGGCCCCGTTTTCTCATTAGACACTTCTATAAATTAAGCTAAATTTCAGAGAACCACAGAAGGAGCAGAGAAGACAGGGTACAGTGGCCCTGAGCGGACATGTCTGCACATCAAGAAAAGGCAAATAAGTGGCTTTTAATGTGCTCGGTGAGTCAGCCGGAGAGGCAAATGCCAAGCAGCCACAAGAGTACACAGCTGCTCAGAGAAAGTGTTGACAGCTATCTTTATAGGAATTAAATTTGCTCTGAACCCCACCCCGAGCACCCGGCACACACCTGTGTCTCAGATCACTCAAGACTGTGAGACGGTAAACCAACCTGTCTGCTGCTTTGGCGTGTTGCAGTCTGCAAACACACACACACACACACACACCATCAGAGCTGAGGACACACACCTTCAGAAGACTGATATGTTGACACCCCCTCCCCGTCCCATCTACATATACACTCAGAGCAGCTTATATCCTCTGGCGGTGAGTTTGCCTGCAGCCAGCTGGTACTGTCATGTCTGATAGGCTGGAACAGAGACAGAGACGAGAGAGGAGGAGGAGGGAGGCAAGCTGGGAAAAGAGTCTACAGCAGAATGTATTAGTAAGGGCCTGTCTGTCTCTGGATGTGTGTGTGTGTGTGTGTGTGTGTGTGTGTGTGTGTGTGTGTGTGTGTGTGTGTTACTGATATTGTATCAAAGCCAGAGACTCATTACGATGTCTTACAAGGGTCTCCAGGGAAGACCGTCCGTCCCCGTCCCGAGCATCACAGAGCATTTATGCTCATCCACAACTTTCTGATATGTTTTCACTCAGCTGAAACCTCATCGACTTTTTTACCATCTCAGGATGAAGAAATCTCATTAACTGGACTCCGACTGCTCACGATCAGTTTTCAATCAGGGGCCTCATTTATCAAGCTTGCTTACACTCAAAACGGGGTCGGAAAACTGCGTAAGCAACTTTCCACGCAAACTTTGGGATTTGTGAAAGAAAACTTAGCGGAAAAATGTGCGCAACTTTAAGTTGATTAAGGACCTGCAGTGCTGCTGCTGAGAAGGATGAAATTATGGAATCCTGCCGCATTATCACTTGTACTGCTTCATTTTCACACACACCCGCGCGCACACTCACACACACACACACACACACACACACACACACACATGCACACACAGCCTGAAGAATGCAGAATATCAGCAGGGGGACAGACTGAGACAGAATGTCATGCGTCTGTGACAGTGTGTGCGTGTGTCCTGTCACTGTGACCCGATTTATCATGCGCCTTGGCTACTTGGACAAGGAAGATCTCTATTTGGGTGACTGGTTAGCGTGTGTGACTTTCACCTGGGAGTCTGGGGGTCGAATCCTGATTGGACCATTTTTTTTATCCGCCACAGATCTCTCTGAAGAATTCACAACATTGACGGCTTCAGCAATGCTATGCCACTTCGTGGATTTTCTCTTATTTGTTTTTGCCAAAGCACTTCCTTTCATTTCTCCACCTCACCCTCAAGTACCTCAATTTCTGCTTGTGAAATAGCGCTTCCTTGATCTTCCTTGATCTGCGGTCGTGATCGAAATGCTGCAACAAGCCGGCTTATGTATATGCATGAGGTCCACAAGGCACTTTGCATTGACTGTTTATGGCAGTAAGTGGGCGTGGTGAGGGCGGGATGTGACTAAAAAGCAGCTGAGAAACGTTCTCGTTAGTCTCCGATTTATGAAGCAGAGATTGCGTGCAGCTGTGCGTACGCCATGTTTGATAGTCGCTAGCCTACAAGATCTTGTCCTTTTGGTCATGATCCAGGTCTCACAGCCATATAAGGGTTGGAGTGTAGACACCTCAGGACCTTTGTTACGACAACGAACCAGACAAACAACCTCATTACTGCAGATAGAGCCTGAAAAAGCAGGTGTCTACATTTGTTTCCTGTCTTTTGGAGGCACCAAAGTTTCCCATCATACCTACTGAGGTTGGCAAAAATTTGAAAGAAAGTAATAAAATTATCTTTTATATAGCGCTGCTCTGGCTGTCAGGATAAAAATCACGAGGTGCTTCACAAAAACAAAAATTCTAAATATAAAAAAGATAGAAGAACAAAAAGAAGATAAAAAATATGGTTCAAATGAGGAAAAGAAAATAGTGATTAAAAATGTAAGGACATCACATCAATGAAACAATTTCAGGTTTAAATCTCTAAATGAACTTTTAAGTGCTGCCTTTGAAAATGATGTGCTCCTTTGATAAAGGGATTCTCTTGTAAACCGGAAAAGTTGACTGGTGAGTTTTTGATTGAAACTGAATTCCCTGAGGATGCAATCACTCTGTAATTAGACCAACAAGCAGAAACAGCGTCCTGAATCAAACATGGCGAATAAGCTGGATCTATAAACCCGTCAAACAAAGAGCTGAAACAACTTCATCTGCAGATGACTCTGTCTGGTGCTTCTGTGTGTCATTACCCACCGATTTGTAACACGCTTGGACAGGAAATTAGCTCTCAAATAAGATGTTGAATTCACACTGACCGTGCGCACAGTCTTGGGTTCGTCGTATTCCGAGTAGAGACTCCAGCATTATCAGTGGAAATCTGGGAGCTGTGGTGTCCAGCCCCAGTCCTATAGATCCGGCAAGTTTTAGTTGTTTCTCTACTTTAACACACCTGATTAAATGGTGAATTACCTGCTCAGCAGGTCACAAAGCTCTACGCAAACTTGTTAATCACCAATGGTTTAAATCTGCTGGGTTGCGCATGTCCAAAGTGTGGCCCGAGGGCCAATTGTGGTCCAAAGAGTGTTTTCCTGTGGCCCTCATTTGCATCTATAGAATGGTGGAACTCTGTCTCTGCAGCAGGCTGTTGATATAGGTCAACAGTTTTTGTGAAAGGATCATTTTATTGGGCCTATCCTAGTAAGTGTGGCTGAAAATTTTTTCTGCTCCAAAATTTTAGCAAAAAAAAAAAAACTGTTAATGCCGTGATTTTTGCCCTCGTTTTACACACTGGCTCAGAAAATGATTTAAAAATATGAAAAAGTTGCTTAAGTATCCCATTAAAAATAATAAAACATTATTTCTATGGTTAAAGTGATCTATTCCAGTTATTCCTTCTACAGTCTGGTTGTAATTCCTATAATAATGAACCCCCACACTACACATGTTCCCTTTAGCATAACCCCCAGAAAGCTATGACATTTGAACAGGTCCTCACAATAACGGCCTGGCGAGGGCAGAGTCCCGTTGCCTGTTGCATGTTTTATTCACACCTCCACTCTGTGCATTAACATACATATTTATGGAGATAGCCGCATTTACATGAGCTCACACACACACTCACATACCCGCACACAGAAGTTCAGCCTCTCCCCGAGGGCTGCGGCTGTCATTTTAGACCTTCCTGCTCACATGTATCTCACACAGATATCCTTTGTCAGGGAGGGTGTGTGAATGAGATTGACTGATAGATGGTGGCTGCAGGGCAGGTGTGTGTCGAGTCATTCGCGGGTGTTGGGAGGTGGATGGATGGAGGGGAAACGGGCGGAAAAATTCAGAGAATCAGGTGGAGGCAGGCTGTTGATCAGGCTGCCACTCCGCCTCGTCGGAATCTGGTTTCCACCGCTGTTGCAGGGCACGCCGCTCGACGGGGTGGCGGGTTGTCTGTGTGTGTGTGAGGAAGGGGAAGTTAAAGGTTAAAAGTAATGGCACGACAGGGGGATCGGAGTGAAATGCTATAGTAACGTGTTGTTTCTTCTTTGGCGACTCAGCCTCCAGGTAGACGGAAAATCTATGGAACACACACAGAGATGTGCTTAGAGACAGGTGACGAGAAAAGTGAGATCAGTAATTCCACCGGAATTACAGATAGACTGAGCGGGATAAAATAGGGGGGTGGGGGGTGGAACGTCTTACCATGACTCCACTACCCAGTCAACAGGTGCTGCTGTTTGGCTGAACGTTTCTTCTTCTGCAGGTCTTAGACGAGGTGTAACTGCTAAGAAAACCTGCTCCCATCATCCCAGGCTTCTGTTTTCTGTGTGTCCTACCTCTTTAACCCACCTCCACACACACACACATACACACACACACACACACACACACACACACACACACGCGCACGCGCACGCATAAACACACCTGCTCTAAGCTGCTCTATTCACTCCAGCAGGACTTGAGATGAAGAGATTTCCTCTGTCATGGCCGCCCTTCCATTTTCAGTCCCGTATGCAGAGGCTGCATCTATCAGCAAGGTGGTATAAGCTGCTGTAAAGGTCAAAGGTCAAGCTGTGATGTTGTTTAGCTGTTAATGGCCCACCGGGTTAGAGGTCTTTTAATACCTGTGGAAAATGACTGCTGAGACAGCCTGTGTGTGTGTGTGTGTGTGTGTGTGTGTGTGTGTGTGTGTGTGTGTGTGTGTGTGTGTGCACGCTTCTCCACATCTCCTACAGTCCTGTGAAAAAGTTAAATATCCCTAAAATCACATTTAAATGTTTCAGATCAAGAAACAAACATCAACATCAGACAAAGACAACCTGAGTAAACACAAATGTCATTTTTAAAGTATATTTGGTTTAAATAAGAGGACAGTCATCTCTCTCCCTGTTAAAACACGAATTAACTTTGATTAACCCTGGTATTTGTAAAGCTGTGTCCGGTTCTGGGTTGCATGGAGACACAGGTTGTAGAGCGATTTCCAAGCAGCAAGAAAGTTGCAGGTTTGAATCCTGGCTGCAGTGTTTCTGCATCATACGTCAGCTTCCTCTCACAGACCAAAAACATGCATGTTACATTAATTAGAGACTCTACTTTGTCCCTAGTGTGAATAAGTGATGGCTTTCCCCATGGTGTCCCTATGAATGACTGTCCATCCGATGACAGCTGGAGATAGACACCAGCTCCCTCCTACTGAGGAATGGGTGTTCAGATAATGAGGGGGTTCACTTCCTCTAGTTAACTACCGCTAAACCTGTGGAAAGGCTAAAAGATCTCAAAAAGCAAAATATCACTCCCTGTCCTGAAGAACCCAGAACTTCTAAAGGCCTGTAAACACTCACTTTATAGACCCAGATGTGTATGTTTTAACTGTTGTCCATATAAACACGATAGCCTTCATTAGCGCTTCAGCCAGGTTTTGCATGGCTCTGGCCTTTAGCTAATAGCGCCTCTTTGACCCTGTACTTCCCTAAAAGCACCACAAACCTTTTGATGATGTAATATACTAATAAAGAAATGTCATTTTATGGCATTTAGTCAACACATGCCCATTTGGGAGAAAGCACAGCGCATATTAAATTGCTGGCATTCATCAAAATTACATTAGTTTCAGAGGAACCCTGCGTGAATTCAAAAGACATCCACCAAGAGGGTCGTAAATATTACTGTAATTCCAAAGTGGCCACAGGTGCGGCCTCATGCATTTATTAAATAAGCAAATTTGATTTTCTGAAGCCACTCTGCATGTTTAGTTAACTTCTTCTCCATTCATAAGACCTAACTGTCCACCCGTCCCAGTCGCCACAAACACGGAGACTCTGCAGGTTCCACGTATTCAGTCGGGACTTCTGAGCACAAAATTGCCGGTTATTTGTGGCACATTTAAACGTCAACAAATCTGTCACAATGATTATGAGTCAGAAAAACAATTATCATAAACAAAACAGAACCATTGTCAAGTTAGCAGCAGCCCTTACAGATCTTGAACAAAAAAAAAGAGAGTTTTTCTGTGAAACAAAAAGCGTCTGCAGTTCTGAGAAATGTGGAAATGTGCTCAAGGACAAAGATTTTGTGGGAGGTGGGGGTGTCGAGGGCTTTGCAGCACCCCCCGCAGGATGGTAGAGGAGGTTATAATGAACAATCAGTCTACTTGTAATAATCAAACAACACAATATGCAATCCTGGTCCTCTTGGGTCATAATCAAATCAAATCAAAGATACTTTATTAATCCCAGAGGGAAATTAGAGTTTCAGTACACCCAATTTGGAGATCAGACATACATGGGCAAGACACATGACAAGAACTGGTGACTGTCGTCATTCGCAACCCTGAGTCACGCTACCTTAATAGAGATAAGAGGGGTTTACACGAGGATTGGTTCAGGTGGAGGGAAAAAAAGGCACTTCTAAGTTACCCTCCCACCAGGAGGGCTGCTTTGCTCTGGAAAAAACACCTCAGACAGAGATGCAACAGACTTCAGACATCACAACATAAGTGTCCACTAGGTTGGGTGGTGGGTTGGGACTATCCCAACTTCAGTTCCTGCAGCCACGATGAGGCAGCACATGTCACCTCAGTGTGGATGGGGGGGGGGCAATGAGGGTTGGAGGGTTGCAGTGACCCTGGACACTTCAGCGGCCTTCCCGCAGTCCCGCCCAGGCTGGGAAAGTAGACAGAGTTGAGTTGCCATAGTGACGGCACATTCCACATATCTTCTGAGGGGGGAGTTTTCGTTGGAGCCTTGCAGGCTCAAGGGTGCCAGATTCTGATTAGAAATTGTTTTGGGGCCAGACAGAGATAGTTTCCTCTCTGTCTTAAGGTTCCTTGGTACTCAAACTCTCAGAATCCCAATCCGTGCTGATTCATCCACTCTCTCCTTGATGGCATCCATCTTTGGTGCTAAAGAATGACTCCGCCAAAGTCCCAAGCTTACGATTCATCTCGACAATTATTTGAGTCTGTGAATTCACAGCACGGTGCAAACCATCTCTGAGCTCCGGGATCAGGCCAATATTCCTCGACAGCTCATTAATTTTCCGGTAAGCCAGGTAGCCTCCAAGGCCAATGAGCAGGAAACCTGACACCAACACCGCGAATATCCACACGTCTTCAGAGTCCTCCACAGACAGATGAGATAAACAAATCAAGTTCCACTGTTTCCAGGAGTCCGTGATGTGTCCAACTGGGATAATACATAATACATAATAGTGTACGCTTTAGATATTTTCTTATTCCAACATCCCTGAACCAACTGTACCACCCCCATTCAACAGAAGGCTTTTAATCCTCCACTGGTTCAAACCAGGTGTGTTGGAGCAGAGTACATGGAAAACATGAAGACTAGCAGACCTTGAGGACCCACCACTGCTGAAGGTTTCTGATGTTCATCAGCTGTCATGATCTCAGTGGTGATGTTCATTGTTTGTGGGCTAAACGTAGCATCTCACTGCACCGACTCTAGTTGGAGACAACAAATTTTGAAAAAATCTTCAAATTTTCACATGGAATCATACTGACATGGTATGTAAGATACTTTTTCATGATGCTTCAATCAGGATAGATCTCATCTTTAGAGAGTCGTGCCAATTTTCCAGTTGCAATTTAGTCTTGTAATGTCTCAGTCTGGTTGCTATTTGGTCAGCAATTCCTGTCAAAATGTTTCCTACAGATCTTGGACTTTCTGATTCACTGAAGTTAACGATGGAAGGGTTTGAGACAGGATTAAAATGCCTGTTATGACTTGTGAGGAAATTATAAACCCTTTGGGAACGTTTTGACACATGACGGAAACTTCTTTGTGAATGCAGTTATTGGCACCATTTGGAATGCATCAAGATACCAACTATGTTATACAGGAATTGGGGTCATCTATAGTCTTTGGATGCTACATCTAAGCTAAATGTCATAACAGAAGATCAAGAGTTTGTTTGTACAGGTCTTTAGTTTCCTTTTATACAGAGGTACTCTGTACTAGCCAGGGTACATGGGTGGGTGGCAGAACTATTCACCAGTTGGCGAGGAAGACATAGGAACTACAAATACCACACAACCAGGCCGCTTAATGAGATGTAAATGCTGCTCATGTCTACATTTATTATAATGCTGTTCTGTAAGCTACACGTTCCCATAACTGATGAAAAGCTGTCCTTTAGGACGTGTTTGATCACCATCCTACTTTTCATTTCATGTTTTCAGATGATGCAGATCCATCAACTTGTGTTGCAGCAGATGTCCTCGTAAAAACGTCTGATTCATCTCTTTTACTTCACATGTCCCCGAACCGTCTTTCATCCGGGTCCACCTTCACGAAGTTTGCTTGTCATTTTAATGAAAATTCAGTGGAGGGAATAATAAATAAATTAATTAATAAATAAAATAAAACAATAATCCTAACCGTGGTGGAGAAAACCAGAGCCCTTTGCTTCAGATTTAGAAGTTAGATAAGAGAAGATTAGAATATAGAAGATAGATAAGAATAGCTTTTTAGAATACCACCAAATTAAATTTGTAGTCAAACAAAAAATTAAGCTCAATAAAATAGAATTACAAACACCACCAAGGGTATTATACTTCTATAATCTCAAACCCCCCAAACTACTGTCTAAAGTACATAAGACACTGTCCAAAATAGATGATAGAATAGCAATACCTATAGAAAAATGGGAGGTGGATCTATCAGTCAGCTTTGACCAGAACTTCTGGTCCCAAACTTGTTTAAAAACTTTTAAAATGATCAGACACTCCAATTTACAATTAATTCTGTACAAAATTCTACACAGAGTACACTATACAGGTCATCGGATGTTCAAGATGGGGTTTGTGTCGTCTGACACCTGTACACACTGCACAAACAACGTTCCTGACAATTACATTCATGCACTGTGGTCCTGTCCACCTGTCCAGGAATTTTGGGGTAGAGTATGTGAAGACCTGTCAAAGTCTCTGAAATGTCATATCCCAACCACCCCCTCTCTTTGTCTACTGGGAAACCTGGACGATGTCCCGATTGAAACATCTGTGGTTCATGTGGTTCTGACTGCCATATGCATCGCTAAGAAAACTATCCTCTTGAATTGGAAAAATAGAGAAACTCTCTGAATTAACCAGTATAGAAATATTTGTTAGACCATATTACACTTGATTTAGCCTCTGCTTCCACTTCAAATCAATCTCTCTGGGCTCCTTTGATCGGTTCCATCACATAGCGAGGGTGGGGGACCGTTGATGTTGTCCTGTGGGATGGTGTGGGTGGGGGGAAGGGGGGTCTGAGTTTGGAGTATCCGGTTCGGGGGCCTTGGGTAGACCTTGGCTCCTCTGCTGTCCCATCACAGGGGAGGGGGAGGTCCAGGAGGGGGAGGACCCAACCTTACCTGGATGTCCTATGTCTTATATATTCTGGACGTTGTGCAAATGCAGGGATGGGCATAGATATTCTGCTGGGGTGGGGCTGGGTTGGTGCCCTTGGACTCCGTGAGGCTCTGTAATGCTGCTGCTTTGGGCCCTGGCAGGATGGGCTAGGGTCTCCATGCCCTGGGCGGCAATTTGACAACAGAGGCGCCTATTGGGGCCAGAGGGGGAGCTGGCACCCTGGAGGGCTAAGCCCAACCAGCCATTCCTCCCCATCCCCACACATTTCTCTCCTCCTGCTCCCTCACATCATCACAATCATGCACATAGGACCTTGGGGGGTGGACAAGTCAGGGAGTGCGGGTATGGACCCCGTTTCCGCATTCCTGTGGCAACCTGCCCACCAATTTTATTTGCACCTTAGACACTTCCACCATCGACATTCCACGCAAACACACACTTAGGGCCTTGGGAGTGAGCACATTCAACGGCACTTGGCAGGGTGATTTCTCAGCCTCCTCCTGAGTGCCGGTGCCCACTTCCAATTTTAAAATGCATTTAGACACCGAGGGCTGTGGGTGCAAGTGGGGTGGTGCGGTGGCATCAGCTGGCATAGGCCAGACCATGCCCGCACTGCCTGCTCACCACAGCCATGGAATACACCTCATGAACACACAACACTATATTGGAGCAGGAGGAGGGAGACTAGGGATCTTAGCACACATTTGTTGTTGCTTGGCTTCCTGGGGCTGGAGGCTAGGAGGGAGATCTGGCCATCTGGTTGGGGTCTGGGGTGGGGGGTTGCTGTGCTCAGCGTTGGGCGGGGGAGCCTGCTCATCAGCACCCCAACAGAAAGGGTCACACTCTGGAAACCGGTGATGGTTGTACCTCATGTGCAGCAGTACCAGGTCCAGAGTGAATAGGGTGTGTATGGGGAGCATGAGTGGGTGTCCGGCGTGCATTTTTGTAAGTCTTGGGTTGTATGTGCATGTGTGAGCATGAGGGAGGGAGTGTGTGATTGTGTTTGTGCATGACTGTATTTGCAAGGTGGGGCCTTTGACTCCTCCCCTCTCCTGGGACTTCTTTTGATGATATAGATCTTCGTCTCCCCTCCCCCTGCTACACCTGATGTGGGGTGTGGTGCTTTGGTCTGCCTGAGTGTTCGTGGCTCCCGAATCAGGGGGTTTAAGATTTTTGGCTTCTGCCTGATCAATCCCGGTGGTGGCCTGGTGGGGTCTGGGTCCCTGGGCTCTGCTGGGTCCCCGGCGGGGGTGGTCGCCCCTGGGTCCCGGGCTCGGCCGGCTAAGGGGTGGGAGGCTGCGGGCGGGCCTGTGGGCTTGCCGCTAATGTCTCCCGGGACTCTGCCGGCTGCTGGTTGTGGCCCCCCGGGGCGATCCTATGTGCCTCTCGAGGGGGGCGGGGGCCTTTCGGGTTGCAGTCTCCTTGGGGTTCCTGTGTTATGGGGCAGCGCCTGGATCTCTGGACTTGGAGCTCCCTCCGTCTCCTACACACCTTTGGGGGGCGGATCTGTGGTCCCTCACACTCTCTGTTGGACTCTCCTATAGATAAACCTTACATAAACAAGCGCGTGTACACACACAGGTGCTCACATGGTGCTCTCAAAGTATGGGCTTGGGCACGTTCAACACATGTCTTAAGACTGTGGTGGGCACTTAATGCATTGTGATTTATTATCGTGTGACTGTTCAGTTAAACAATGTTGATTTTATATTTCTTCATCAAGTTGACGCAGTGATAGCTTGATCTTGTTGTATTGTTGTGTCCCATTTTTTTTTTTTTTTTGCTTTTTTTTCTTGCCTCTTTCTGCAGGTCTAGAAGCAGACTCTTGTCCATTTTTGTTTATTGTTGTGGAACCCCCTCACCCCCTTGCCCCCTCTCACCCCACCTTTTGTCTTTTTCTTTCTCTTTCACCTGTGTCTCTGTGTCTGGTCGGAATTACAAAGCATTCAACAACAATAACAATAAAGTTTTAAGTATCAGGCGTGACATTAAAAGCAGACGCTTTGATGCTCCACCTGAGAGTAAATCTGTAAGGCTTGTTACCAGCATTCAGACATCAATTCTGCTTGCTTCACAGCCAGACAGGACACGGTAAAAAAAAAAAAGATTTTTGAAGTTCAAGTTTTGTGTTTGAAATTAATATTGAAAGGATGGTTTAATTAGTTATTAGGTTATTTTAATTTATTACAAGCTATCTTTTGAAAGACTCTTTGGGATTTAAATTATTCATTGATTTGTATTCATTTAAAGCTGCTATTCTTACACAGCCTAAAAAATTTACACCCTTTATCAGACTGTAAATGTCATGAATGTGGTCAAGATTAAGCTGATTTAAATGTTGTGTAGTTAAAGGAAGCTGGACTGAGATTTAGGACTTTTAACACTTAGGCACAAATGTATATTTGCTTTGATTTTACCATCATGGCTTAAGGGAAAAGCACTAATTGTTCTGCTAACGTGAGAACTGAGCTGAAATGACCCGAACCTTGTTGAATGATGCTGTTTCAGTCCTTTGTGAGTCTGAAATGATGTATTTTAAAAGAGAGAGGACAGTTTTTAGTCTCCCATCTCTTTTATTGTAGGACCTTCACAAGAGATCTTCAGTAGCAGCAACGGAGTAAATGGCCTGTATTTGATATAGCGCCCTTCTAGAGTCCTGGAACCCCCCAAGGCGCTTTACAAAACGATCAGTCATTCACCCATTCACACACACATTCACACACTGGTGGTGATGAGCTACAATGTAGCCACAGCTGCCCTGGGGTGCATTGACAGAGGCGAGGTTGCCGAGCACTGGCGCCACCGGTCCCTCCGTTTGTCACGAACTCCTCCAGCTGACTGCATTCCATTCATTCCTGCCACCAACGTGGCGACTGACGTCATCACGCCGACACTACTTAAGGAAGTGCCGGCGTTTCATTCATTGCTCAGTCATCGTTCTCACCAGACTTTGTATCGAGTCTCCAGGCTTACCAGCCCTCAAAACCTTCCAAACTACACCTTCAGGAGATAACCACGCCGGTTATCTCCGTCTCTCCGCGTCTGGGCAACCGAACTCTCAGTCACGCTTCTGATCTGCCAACGAACCTGACACCGTTCACCACCAGCAGTTAAGTGTCTTGCCCAAGGACACAACGACAGCGACAGACTGAGCGGGGCTCGAACCTGCAACCTTCCGATTACGGGGCGAGCACTTAACTCCTGTGCCACCGTCGCCCGCTCAGTTATTACTGAGGCACCTCTGTGGTAACCCTTGTGGATGCCTGCATCTCTAGTACACAATTCTGGAGGTAAAATAATAATAAAAACTTTAGACCTTTAGGGAGATGTTCTTTAAGAATCTTCAGTTATATGACTTATACAAAACAATGTGTCCCATCTGGATGTTTCATCGGCTGCTGGGGATTCATGATCAGTGGAGTCTGGGAATGTGCTTAAATCGTCAGGATCATTCTGGCATTAGGTCAAAGCCTCTGGCGTTGGTAGGTGAGGGAAGAGACTGGATCCAGTTACTCACACAGTTTGGGTAAATCAGAATTCTGGAATGTGGTTTAGAGATGACATAGTTCCTCACCTTTTCCTCAGGGCATAGTCTACAGAGGAAGCTCACTTGAGTTTTTTGTGTCCCAAAACTTTTTTTTTTTCTGTTAGGATTCAAATCTCTTGACCAAAGGTGAGGGTTGGAACACGGACGTGTAATCTTTGTCAAAGTTCCCACCGGGTGTATTGTAAGGACCTCCCACTGACAGGAGACCCCAAGGTAGATCCAGAAGTTGCTGTGGATTATATGTATCCTCTCTGGTCTGGGAGTGCATTGGGACTGACCAGGAAGAAGAGTGCTGCTGGGGAGAGGGATGTCTGGGTTAACCTCATGGATGTGATGCAACCTTGGATAAGTAAGTAAGTGGATGGATAGATGAATGGATAGACAGATAGATGGACGGATGAATGGGTGGATGAACAGATGGATGGATGAATGGATAGATAGATGGCCGGGATTGTCAGGATCCAGGGTTGTGGGTTGTTTACACTTTTCCTTCCCAGGCTGTTGGAGGGTCAGAGAGACTCCTTCCAGCTGATTCCTTCTGCTGCAGAGACACCTTGCTCACCTGCAGCCAATCAGACGGGAGGAATAAAGGAGCCAGGGAACCAGCCACTTAGCGCCAGTTGTTTATTGACAATTGTATGGAAGCATTATTAAAATGCTTGGTTTGTAAATAGGGGCAGATAATATAAGATAGTTCTTCCTTCTGCCCCTTTTCATTCAAATTGTTTGGTGTTCATGTTTATGTATGTTTTTTTGTTGTTTGTATATATTTCTATATATTTTAATACTTTGAATGAAACAAATAAAGAGAAAAAAAAGATTGTTTGCCTTAGTGGTGTAACATCATCAGCAGCCACCTGAACCAGTTCTAGTTACTGAAACGTAACCTAGTCTGTTCCTGAACCATCTCTGTTTGTCCCTGCAGCATTCTTAAACCCAGCTCTGGTTGACAACTTCAGACTGAAGGCTTCAGCCTCTCAGACTCGCCTCTGCAGTTTCTCTCTGCTCTCCAGAACCACGGCTGGATCCGCCCTGGCCTTCAAATCTCCTCCCTTCCTATCATTCTCCCGTCCATCTCCTGTCCACCCTCCAACGTCATGCCCTAAGCTATATATATATTGCTAATTCCTAAAATAAACATTTTTGTATTTCAACATCTACTGCTCTCTTCAGAGTTCCTATTGTGTGTGGGTCAAACATCTTCAGAAAGCAAACACCATGACAGGGATGGATGGATGGATGGATTAATGCGTAGATGTATGGATTGATGGATGGACAGACGGATGGAATGAAGTTTAGACTACATACATTACTTTTGGAAAAGAAGCAGTTGAGCTCTACTTCTGCATTAATGAGCCATCTTTCTAACTTTTTTCTCAAACACCTGCTGCTTTACTACTATTAATTTGCTGAAGTTTATTATTAACTTCTCTGCCCTCTTTGTCCTCAGGGCACGCCATCAGAAGAACCTCTGTTGTAGAATCCTGTAAATATAAAGACGCGTGCAAAACAAACATCCGACTCCCCCTGCAGTAATAAAACTATTCTCTTTAGAAAATGACGCCGACCCTAGCTTTTCTTCACCCTCTGTAACCACCACCCTCTCGCCCTACCTTGCTTGATTTACGGTTGTCAAGGCAACCACTCCATTATGGGCCTAATGGCTTGCACAGAACAATGCAAGTCATAATTTTGACAAATCTCTGCATGGGTTGCTAGAAAATCACTGTCATCATAATTGTGATTACACGTGTGTACCACAGCATGAGCACGTACGTGGGCACCTGGTGTGTGTTTTTTAAATGGCCTGCCTCCGACAGCACAGACAAAGAGGGCAGCGGGAGAAACGTGCTGAAATCTGTTCCAGGCAGCTTTATTTCCCCGTCTTAGATTCCCACTGTTAGGTTTTAAATGGAAACGGAGAAGGCCAAAGAGCTGCATGGGGTACCAAAATATAATGCTGACAACGTTTTGTATTCAAGTGGATATTGCTACATCAAACAACATTTGGGAAAGTGTCACTTTGAGGAGAAAGATGTATGAAAGGTAGGACAAGAGTTCAAAAATCCTCTATCTAATCTGGCTCTGAAATATCCCCTCAGATGATTCAGCACATGACAGTTATTGGTGAGCCCGGCCCATTTTAAAACAGTTGACAGTGACTTATGAAAGAACCTGATAGCAATCTTTTCCAATAATACTGAGCACGTAGTGTCTGGACAGAGGCTCAGTTCAGTCCAAGTCAAAGCAAAATATAATTTCACCGCAGAGGAATGTGCTTTCATTTATGGAACTACTTTCAGAACTCTAACAAAGCATATACAAATGAACGGAACAATGCATGTCGCAGTTTTAAAGCAACTTCTGCGTGGCTTTCTGGGAAATCCTGTCATCTGTAATTGTGATTGCATGCATGTACCACAGCATGTGCATGTACTCAGGCACCTGGTGTGTGTTTTAAATGGTCTGCCTCTGACAGCACAAAGACGGCTCTGTGCTGCTTTTTCAACAGTCGGGAGGCTGATTCCATTTTTTATTTACTGGATTTCTCACTCAAACTGTAGGAAGTTGGTGCACGAGAGAACACTCTGCAGGTGGCTATGAGCCAACGCTGTATAAACTCCAAATGTCAAGATGATCAGAATCTCCTTGTGTTTAGTTAGAGCTCACAGTGAATCAGACTGTATCAGGATTTAGGGCAGAGCTGCACTGATTTTAATCACCTTCATCCATCCATCCACATTCCCAACATATCAAAGGTTGGGTCATGGAGGTAAAAGGTCCTGGAATGAGCCTCAAACATGCCAATTTTCAGCTTCAGCTGCAGGAACCCCAACCATTCCCAGGTCAGAGACAATGCATCAGTCCTCCAGCAAGTTCTGGAGCTGCCTGTTAGGACAAGCTCTGAAAATATCCAAAGGAAGGCAACCAGGAGGCAGTTAGTTCAAATTCCTAACTACCTCAGCTACCTCCTTGTGATGAGGAGGAGCAGCGGCTCAACTCTGTGCTCCAGTCAGAAGATGTAGCTCCTCTATTATACTCTCCATTGGAATCTCCTCAATTTTTCAGTTACAATGCAAATTGTGTGACCATGGAGAGAGACACTGATTGCATGGGTGGAAGGATGCTAGGGTTGGAGCCACAAAGCAGGAGGCTGAGAGGAAGACCAAAAAGGTGAAAGAGAACATAAAGTTACTCAGTGTGATGCAGAAGACAGGTCTAAATGTAAACAGATGATTGGCCTTGGTGTCCCTTGAAGGAACGAGCCCAAAGGCAGAGATGATGGTGATGGCAGCAATGTAGAAGGACCAAGAAATGATGAATGTTGCTGTTTGAATTATTTTTTTTCCCCTACAATAAACCAGGACAGCACCCAGAGTACCATAGACTTGGAACCAATCTCTGTCGTTATTGCACCAGTCCTCTCCATCACCAGTTAAAGGGATACTATGCAACTTTTTCATAATTTTAAATCATTTTCTCGAGCCAGTATGTGCTGAAATGACCCTTTTACAGGGTAATGTCACTCAGACCCCACCGTCCTCTATGGCCAGAATACCGCACTTGCAACTCCAGAGTTGGCAACCACTCCCTGCTGGTGGGGGGAGATGTGGAGTAGAGTGGAGCTGGAGTCTGCTTCCAGCACATTTCCTGCATGTTTTAGGTCTTGAACACAGCTGATTGTTTTAAGTTAGTGATGAACCGCTCCTGTAGACACTAATGAAGGCTGGGGAGACATTTCAGCTGTTTGACTAAGGTGTTAAAAAGATGAGCGCACAGCTAGGTTTCATTTTGGGTGTGAATTGTTAATGGGCACTAGGGGGTGCTAAAAGCAAGAAAAAATGGGCAGTGTTTTAACAAGACACGGAGATAACCCTTTTCCTAGGGCAATGACGAACTCTTCCTTAAGTTGTGGAGGGGTTAGAGTACCACCATAATCCTGGGTTTGAGTCATCTGAGACAGACTCTCAGTGGTAAATGGGCAACATGAGAGGGAAGGTATGCTGGATGAGGAAAGATCTCAACAAACAGGGTACCTGTTCTGGAATAGGAAGGCCAGGTGCTGTCCCGAGACCAGGACTGGCACGGGAGCTTGTTGGCCTACAGCTGCTGGTTGAGCCTGAATTTCTGAAGCATAAAGAAATCTACAAAAATGACCTACATGTGTGCCTTCTATCTGCAGGAGGAGGGTTGGATGTATTTTACACTGCATATGCCCGGGTCTGCTGATCATGGACGTAATTTTCACTTTGGGGGGGGGGGGGGGGGGTATCTTTACAGTATGCTCTAATGGGAAACAGGCTTCAACACAAACATTTTTTTTTCCGCTTGGTCCTAGAGCTCAACCAGTGTCAATTTAATATAGCGTAATATTGTTTTTGGATGGTAAAAAGTGCAGGGGTCAAAACTTGACTTTTAAAAAATGGGGGGGGGGGGGGACATGTCCTCCCTGTCCCCCCCCCCCTCAAAATTACGTCCATGGTGCTGATCCAAAGCACAGGTACGTTTCTACGTTATTATCTCCAACACAACTGGAGAGCACAAGCCTAGCACTTATTTGTGAAGTTCAAAGGGGACATCTCCTTTGCAGTATGATCATTTATTTGTAAAAATAACTGAAGCAACAAAAAGACAATGACAATCAAGAAGGATAGAGTGTAAATGACCTTATGTGTAGTGATATTGCTTTGTATAGCACTGAGATGTATCTGTGGAGGTGAACAGAAGGCTTGTGTGAGCATAAAAAGGACTGTTCTCCAGAAATAAAGCAGGGGGATGCAACAAAGGTAAATATAAATGTTTTATTACTTCGCTGTCTTGCCATGAGGATAATATGCACAAATATGTGGAAAAACGAGTGGAAGAAACAGTGAGAATAACTGTGAGCCCATGAAGCAGAGAATCAAAGAGGGAGGTCGATAGGAAGAGGAAGCAATCAGCCGCCTGGTCCCAATCACCCGTTTCTTTTTCACTAAACCTCTAATCCCAGCTCCACATTTGGACACATTAAGTTGCCTAAATTATTTCATAAGCGTCTCGGCCCTCACCACCAGCGAAGGCGCAATGCAAGGGAATGATGTAAAAGGCACTGATTAGACCTAATTATGAATCCTGATTAAGGCTTTTAATTAGTCGAGCCAGCACTTCAGCTGGAGAGGGCGGCAGAGATGGAGAAAACAGCAGGAGAGAAGGAGGGGAGGAGGAGAGCTTTGGGGATATAGTAAAGAAAAGTGGAGAAGTCTGTGCAGCGAGCTGATGTGAGGTGGAAAGTTGAAGAAAGCAACAGAGAGAAGTAGGAGGCTGGAATACAGGAGTGTGCTGTTGAAATTGGTAGAATTAATTTGAGTAATAGAATACTGAAGAGCAGAGGGGGTTTCTTAGGTGAAACGGTGTCCTCTCAAAAGAAGTCCCACCAACACTGACACAGTAGCAAATGCTCCACCCGGTGCACAGTTGAAGGACCTTCTAGTTCTCCAGGTGGTTCGATGCTAGATCTAGGAAGAAAAACCCAAACATCCATCGTTCCAGCTCTTTCTTGGGGATCCATAGACGTTCCCAAACCAGACAGGGTATATTATCCATCCAGAGTGTTCCAGTGGGGCATGCCCAGAAAAACTCCAGAAGGAGGTGGTAGAAAACATTCTAACCTGTTGTCCTTTCAGTATGGAAGAGCAGCGGTTCTACTTCTAAGAAAGAGCTTTTTGGACTTTCTCTAAGGATGAGCCCAGTCACCTTTGACAGGACCCTCATTTCAGCCTCATGCGTTTGGAATTATCCGTTATCTGAACCTCAAGACCAGCAGGGTGAGCGTTGAAACATAGATGGACCAGTAAATTGGCAGGTCTATCAGCTCTTTCCTTAAAACAGATCGGAGCAATGCTCTTACTGCTGACCCTGATCCATTAGCCCGTCCCTACCTTTAGCTCCATCCTACCATCACACGTGAACAAGACATACAGTATAGGATGTCATTGCTTATAGGGTTGGCACAACTCCATCCATTTCCTGCTGCTTTTACCAAACCATGCAGCAGAGGAAATCTCCACTCTTCCCAGCTTTCTCCTCCAACTCATTGACTGGACTCCAAGGCATAAAAGCCCAATGTGGGTCTGTCACAAGGCCTCATACTGGGTAAACGTGCCAAAAGCACCTTTAATGAAAGCATCCTTACAAGAAAATCTCAGATGCTTTCCTTTGATATAGAAAAGTGACTCTTTTCTGAGCTACTTACCGTAGGTTGACCTCAAAATAAGGTAGATCCATTCAGCTGCTTGTATTTGCTCATTATACTCATAGCTTATGACCATAGCCAAAAAGTGGTCATTAGATTGATGTTCTCAGTGGCCTAGTGGTAGACTGTTCACCCTGGGACTGGGAAATCGGGGCTCAAATCCTCGTTGGGTCACACCAAAGACTTTAACAATGGGAGCCAATGCCTCCCTGCTTGACACTCAGCTTTAAGGGGCTGGATTGGGGGCTTAAACCACCAAATAGTTCCCGAGCACAGCCACAGCTGCAGCTCACCACTCCCCACTGGGATGGGTCAAAAGCGGATAAGAATTTCACCATTGTGTGATGAATGATTGGGACTTTGACTTAAAGGGGCATTATGGAAGTTTGACAGCCAAAACATATATAGAAATAATAAATTTCTTCTTCATGCACTCTCCTGCAATGCCCTGCTCCTGTAGAATGAGCCCTGGCATTTTTACTGTGATTGTCTCTCCAGGCCTGTAAAATCAAAAATAAGATCATGCTGGGGTCGAGCAGGCAGGCTTCCCCAGGGTCTTCCAGAGGCAGCATAACGCGCGATGACGTCATGCGCGTTCACGCATATCCCCGCAGCGTTTGTTTACTAGCTATAGCTTAGCGGCAGAGCGAGAGGTGGTTTTGGTAGCATGGATTCAGCAAAGAACAAGAAGAGAGCTGCTTCAAGCACCAGCGGAACTCCAGCCCAGACCCCAAACAAGACAAAGAAACCAAGAAGAGTGTATTCCAGTGCAGGAAAACGGGCAAATCTCGAGTGTGATCGCCGAAGGCAACGAACGAGGATAAATATCGGTCCGGCATTAAAGAAGTGGAAAATGCTGAGAGAGTCTCTCAGTATGAAAACAGACCCGCAGCTGGCATCATTTTTGCTGGAAAGGTAAGAAATTATTACTAAACACGTGAGGAGAAAGGGCTGTGGATGCTTTCAAAGCAAGCTGGGGGTTTCCGTATATAATAACATTTATAGGCTGCTTGTCTAGCGTCTACACATCAGAGTACTTATTTACGGACTATAGAGCGCACCTCATTATAAGCCGCACCAGCAAAAAAAAAAAGGGTTTTCTACACACGCCGCACCCAAATACAAGCCGCTGCGCAGCAGCCACATGCAGGTATCCGGCGCACAGCGCATGTTTGGCGTTGTGCGCCGGAATTATTTTATTATTACAATAGGGCCAACGTTTATGCATACTGAGTGTACTAGTATTTTTTCTCCATCATACATAATTTATTCATTTATCGGTATTATTTGGCTTCAAATCAAATCAATCAAAGATACTTTCCTCACTCAACTCACTTTGCTATGCATGCACCTATCACAACCTGGAAAATATGCAGTCTAAATTGATTTGGTCTAAATATATCATATTACAATTATTACCTCTGTTGAAGTCATGCCGGCAAACCTGTAAATTACACCGGTACGGGACTGACTCACCTGTTGTTTTTGTTCAGGAGTGTGCACATACAGCATGCGCACCTCGTGCATGAGCCCACTATTGAAGCTGCAGTTACACTTTTGGCCTGAGGGGGCAATCGCGAGCATAAAATGTCAAAACTCCGTAAAGTCCCTTTAAGTACTTGAACAGAAAAGGATGGAATGCTCCATCTGCATTGCAAATAACTTTCTGTCAAAATTAGAGGAGTATCTGGGTGTCTTGGAGCGGCAGATGGATGGGCAAATTAAGTCTTTATCTTAAGTGGTGAGGGCATTGCTCTGGTCTGTTACAATGAGTTGAAAGACAAAGCTCTCAATTTACTGGTTTGTCTATTGTAGCGTGAGGAAGTATGGGGTTTTTCTGTGTCAAAGGTTGTATTTGCCCGGCTGGGTCGAAGCTGGGTCACCAGCAACTTTCATCCACAGATAAAGACCTGAGCCGCCAGCGAGTCTACAAGGAATCAACAACATCTAACACCTGCATCTCCAGAAGAAGGAGTTCTCACAGGAAAGCTAGTCATAATAAAGAGTCTTACGCTTCCTTTATTAATGCTAAATAATCATATCACTTTATTCATTATAAATGTATTTTAATCAAATGAATTATTATTATGCTTTGGGTAATCATAATAACTATAATGAATTAGTATGCTTAATTAAATAATGTTTAAAGATGTTTAGTGATGACCTTCACACTCGCTCACACAGGTCTGCATTCACAGTAACTCCAAAACACATTTGCTCTGACGCACACGTTTGCTTTGGGAAGAGAAGTGGGTTTTGGTAAGTTAGTCAGTTCGGGTTTGACAAGGAGAGAGAGCGGACGTGCTGAAAAAACGCCAACGGGGAACGGAGCCGCCGGCTCTGTTCTCCCCCCCCACACTATTCCTGCCAGACAGAATAGCTGAAATGCAACCGCTAACGCAGACTCGTCCAGAGTCTTTGATTCCTGAGTTAATTTAAACTTGAGAAAGCGCATCTGCGAAACGCTTCATCAACGTGTACCAAGGTCAACTGTGGACCGGATCGTCAGCGCACCTTCGTCTTCTCTGTCAGCCAAGGTGGCTCCTGGATAACATCCTCCGAGGTCCAGATCCGAAAAGAGGGTCCTAGGTTGGTGAGACAGAACACGACAGATAGCGTTCTGATGCAGTTTTTCTAATAAGAACTAAGTTTAATTCAAACCATCACTTTTCACTCAGATTCGCCTTTTCTCTCCCTGAAGCAATCTCAGACACCTGCATGCACGCACTCATAATTCCATCATTCTCAAATCTTAGCACATCCAACACAAGGTCTATTTTTGCAAGCTTAAAATATCAACTGTTAAAGATTGTCCAACAAGGTTGCCAATGTTGATTATTTTTCCTATGATTGTCATTTCAAATCATTAGTTAAATTGAAGAATTAAAACTCTTAACTTTCAAACTTGTCTCTTCATTGAACTGAAACACAGACACACGGATATGATCGTCAGTTTATCGATGAAAACAACCTTTGAGTCTTCTTATTTCTATAAAATTTGGTTATTAATTTATCAAAATTAATATCTCAAATTAATATGTAGAATGGTTCCTCTTTAATAAAAGAGCCATAAACCATTACCCTACACTATGTTCTACCCCTTTTTTATGGGATTAGATCATGACCCAAAAAAAACAGGTCCTGCATACAGGTGGCTCTGTAGGGTAGCTGAACTCCACTTTAGAGATAATGCATCTACAGTCAGCAGAGATGATTCAGGCACCTTGGATGTCTCCTGGTTGCTTCTCTTTGGAAGTTTGCAAGGATTGCCCAGTGGAAGGGATTATGTATGCTCCTTGGCCGGGGAACATGTTAGGATTCCCACAGGGCATTACGGTAGAGGGGTAACTGCTCTTATCTCAGCAACCTAACTTTGGATGGTTGGAAGAAAATGGCTGGGTGGATGGATGGATTCATGAGTTGGCACAGAGCTTAATTCAAATGTAATACAATGGCTTCATGACTATGCTAATCAGTCGATGGAGTTAGGTAGTGTTTTTCTGTTTCAGTAGTTGTTTCTTTGTGGTATTTTCCTGGCTTCAGTTGTCCTCAAAATATGTAAATGCATATGTAAATATGAATACTGGAACTTAAAGTGTCTGCAAGAAACAGAGACAAACCTGAAAATAATAACACCTACTGATAAATGAGGTGCATACTGCAAAACTTGTATCAAGAAAACTTTTCTGCTCCTTAACATCAGCGTTGAACAAATCTGCAGAAATGTGGAATATAGGAAAGACTGAGTGTGGACTGAAAAGGTGACTAATCGGGTGTATCAGAGATGGACAGGAAGCTGAGTACAGAGAGCTGGTGGAGCACTTTGTGGCATGGTGTGGAAACAATCATCTGACCTCGAACGTGAACAAAACAAAGGAGGTGATTTTAGACTTCAGAAGAAACAAGGTGGAGTCAAACACTGTTTCCATCATGGGAGAAGAAGTGGAGGTGGTTGAAAAGTACAAATACCTTGGAGTTCACCTGGACAACAGACTGGACTGGAGAAAGAACAGCGTAGCCGTTTACAAGAAGGGACACAGCAGACTGCACTTCTTGAGGATGCTTAGGTCCTTCAATGTCTGTAGCAAGATGCTGCAGATCTTCTACAAGTCTGTTGTTGAGAGTGTAATCTCTTCAGCCATCGTCTGTTGGGGTAGCAGCATCAGAAGCAGGGACCTGAAAAGGCTCAACAGCCTAATAAAAAAGGCTGGTTCTGTTCTGGGGACGACTGTGGAACCACTGGAGTTGATAATGCAAAGAAGGATTCTCCAGAGAATAAAGAAAATGATGGACAACCCTGAGCATTCTCTTCACAAGACTGTCCGACAACAGAAGAGTGTCTTCAGTCAGAGGCTTCTTCAGTTTGGCTGCAACACTGACCGCTACTGGAGATCCTTCCTGCCAACAGCCATTGTAATATACAATAACTCTTTGATGACTTGATTATTATTATTATTCTGAGCTACTACAGCAATCAATTACCCTCTGGGATTAATAAAGTATTTTTGAATAGAATTGAATTAATCAGTGCATTTTCCAGATTCAGCTGACTTTAATTAGAAGTTCTTAGGCGACTAAACTTGGGATTCTCTATGAAAAGCCTAATGCCTTTGTGTGGACGGTTTATTCTAGCACAGTGTGTTTACATGTGAAATCCTGGAGATTGAAAGATTTTTTTGCAGATTTGTTTGCTTTCTTTTTATATGGTTCAGTGTTGCAGGCTTATTTGGTAAGTGAAACTACCAGCCTCATAATTATTGAGTGACTGAACAAAAATATAGAAACACCTTTCTGTGGGTATATTTATGATTTTAATCTGAGCATTTGGGCTCAGATTAGCGCACACCTGTTCATATAAATAAGTTAACTCTGTGTTTGAGAGCCAAGCTGCTTGAATACATAACGTTGAAGAGGAAACGAATATCCCTGGGTACTTGGAAATTTAAAATTACATAAAATAATATTTGAGTTAAGAAATAAGACTGGGCAAAACTTCTCAACGTCAACAAAGTGAGACAGAGACAGCTGAAATGTATGGCAAGCCAAATGAGCATTTATTCTGATATCAGGATATCAGCCAGAATTGTCATGAACATGTAAGCCATTTCTGTCCACTAGTTAACTAGTTAGACATGTTTGTGTCAACTAGTTAAATATCGAGGGTGAAAATGTGCCCACTAGTTAACTAGTGACAGCAGAAATGCGCACTAGTTAACTAGTGAACACATTTAGGCTTCAGTAGTTAACTAGTTGACACAAAAACTGCTCACTAGTTAACTAGTAAAAGCAGAAATGCATAGCAGTCAGCTACTTGAAGGTATTTGTCTCACTAGTTAACTAGTGAGGGTCAAAATGTGCACACTAGTTAACTTGTGGTAGACATAAATGTGCACTAGTTAACTAGTGAACATATTTTGGCTTCACTAGTTAACTAGTTGACACATAAATGGCTCACTAGTTAACTAGTAAAGACCAAAATGCATACCAGTCAGCTAGTTGAAGGTTTTTGTGTCTCACTAGTTAACTAGTGATGGCCAAAATGTGCACACTAGTTAACTTGTGGTAGACATAAATGTGCACTAGTTAACTAGTGAACACATTTTGGCTTCACTAGTTAACTAGTTGTCACATAAATGGCTCACTAGTTAACTAGTAAAGGCCAAAGTGCATACCAGTCAGCTAGTTGAAGGTTTTTTGTGTCTCACTAGTTAACTATTGATGGCCAAAATGTGCACACTAGTTAACTAGTGAAGGCTTAACTCCTAACTAGTTAACTAGTTGGAGTAGGTCAGTGCCACTAGTTAACTAGTGAACCATTAATGGCTCACTAGCTAGCTAGTTGATGGCAGCAGGCTCACTAGTTACCTAGTTGATGCATCCATTGTCCAAACTAGTTAACTAGTGAGGACATAAATGTATACTAGTAAACTAGTTCAAGTCTACATTCACACTAGCTAGCTAGTTGCGCAGAACTCTAATTAGGAGGCGGAGAATTTCTCAAATTAAGACTCTCTATTGGCTCCCTGTGTCAAAATAAAATATGACAACCAATCACAGTGCGGAATTTCGTAAAATCCCACCCCAAACATTTGCATGCGGAACACAAGTTAACATGCTGGCCAGAGGAACCTCAGCTAGTGAACTAGTAGTGGCTTCAGTGTGACACTTACATGTAAACTTGTGAAGGCAGAACTGCTCACTAGTTAACTAGAGAGGGTACAAATGTCCACTAGTTAACTAGTGAGGTGCAAAATAAGTGTCACTAGTTCACTAGTGGGCCCCAAATCGCCCACAAGTTAACTAGTAAGGTGCGGATATGCTCACTAGTTAACTAGTGAGGTGCAGATTTGCTCACTAGTTAACTAGTGCGCCCTAAAGCGCCCACTAGTTAACTAGTAAGGTGCAAAAAAGCATCACTAGTTAACTTGTAAAGTGCAGATATGCTCACTAGTTAACTAGTGGGCCCCAAAATGTCAACAAGTTAACTTGTAGGGTGCGGATTTGCTCACTAGTTAACTAGTGAGGCACATATATGCTCACTAGTTAACTAGTGATGTGCGGATTTGCTCACTAGTTAACTAGTGAGGTGCAGATTTGCTCACTAGTTAACTAGTGTGCCCTAAAGCGCCCACTAGTTAACTAGTAATGTGCAAAAAAGCATCACTAGTTAACTTGTAAAGTGCAGATATGTTCACTAGTTAACTAGTGGGCCCCAAAATGCCAACTAGTTAACTAGTAGGGTGCGGATTTGCTCACTAGTTAACTAGTGAGGCACAGATATGCTCACTAGTTAACTAGTGAAGTGCGGATTTGCTTACTAGCTAACTAGTGAGGCGCGGATTTGCTCACTAGTTAACTAGTGAAGTGCGGATTTGCTCACTAGTTAACTAGTGAGGTGCGGATTTGCTCACTAGTTAACTAGTGAGGTGCGGATTTGCTCACTAGTTAACTAGTGAGGTGCAGATATGCTCACTAGTTAACTAGTGAGGTGCAGATATGCTCACTAGTTAACTAGTGCGCACAAGACGCACACTAGTTGCTGTTTTTGGAGCAATCTAGTTTACTTGTTATGTAAAAATGTGTTCTTACTAGTTAACTAGTGACAAATTTACCTTCACTAGTTAACTAGTTGACATATTTGGCCTTTCTAGTTCACTTGTAATGGGACAGGAAGCACTCACTAGTTAACTAGTGAGCATATCTGCATTATAATTTTTTCTCACTAGCTTATAGAGGGCAAACTGAGCCTTACATGTTAAGTAGTGAACACAAAACACTGTCACTAGTTAACTAGCTGCAGAAAAATGCCCCTAAAAGTAGTAAATTTGTGGAATTTGAATAAATACACACTTGGCTGGCATTCTGTGTAACATGTTAACTAGTTCGACCGCTGTACTGCTCACTAGTTAGCTAGTGAGCAAATCCGGCCTTTACATGCAAATGAAGAAATGCAGAACAGCAATGTGATTGGTCCATTTAGGACTGAGAAACAGAGAAAGTATGGCGGACTCTGTTCAGGCTGTTCTAAGAGAAAATTTGATAAACTAAGATCGTTTGAGCACATAAATATGTTTTGACGATATTTGTAGCGAGAAAGTTGTGGTGTATTGCTGTAATCTTTGTTCAGTTAACGTGTGCAGTCTTTAGTTTTCAGTTATTAGTCTGAAAAAGCCTGGAGGCGGAAGGCAGCGGCAGACAGCATGTCTGTTTCTGTTGACAGGAAAGTGCAGAAACTCCGCAGAAATCTCCGTCAGATATATTGTTTCACATTTGTACGGAAGCGACAAGTTTATAATAATAAAAAAGGCTCTATTTTACATACGTTGCTGTAAAGCCTGCCAGCACTCATAGTGTTTTAAAGGTATGAATTTGCGAAGAGATTTAGCTCCTAGTGCTGTTGGTCTAGTGACTAACGCGTTTGGCTGCAATGGTAAAGGTCGCGGGTTCGATCCTGGTTCATTCACTTTAGTTTTGTACATTATTTCACTTCTTTTCTTTTGCATAATTTTTGTATTTATGTCAACAAGAAACAAAATACGTAACGGATTAGTGGGCAGAGTTACACACACACACACACACACACACACACACACACACACAAAACATGTAAACAAGTATTTTATGAGTATGAATCTGATTACTGCCGACAGTCGATATTTAAGCATGTGTGTCCCCCTTCCTCAATCCATCCTCGCAAAATAAAATCATCGGCACAGCACAGCAGGCTTTCTCTTGATCCAGAACTAGCACTTCGAAATTGATCATGTCCGCGGCCATCTGCTGCACAATCAGCTGCTCGCATCGCGGGAAACATTGAAAACAGCTTCATGAACTGAGACACAACAGGGTTAACATCGACAAAAAAATCCACAAATAAATCTAAATAATTAATGCCATTTCCGTCTTTTTCGTTGAAATATACAAATAGCAGATCATAAATCTAGAGCAGAAAAAGCTGCTGCAGGAAGCAGGGTCTGTAGTTATTCATGCACCAATTCATCAATGTGATTATTGATCAAGATCAGGTAAACTGATATTAATGTTGCAACATTTCATTTGATCATCTGAATGATACCATACAACTGAATGACCTGTTGAGTCTCTGCATATTCAGGTATTTACTACGGAAAACAAACAACAGCAGGCAGCAGCAGGACTCCCCATGTTATTTCTCGGGTCGCTGGCCCGCGGTCGTCGGGGCCGCTGCGGTCAGCTCTTAGCCGGGAAGCCCTCGTTCGGAAGCGTGGGCTGCTTCACCGTGGACCAGCTCCCAGCAGCCGCTGGTCGGGAGAAACGCTCTGGCTGCAGCTCCGATCAGACCCTACCAACACCTCGCCACAGACAGCACCGCATTAAAAGCCCACAATTACGACCCGCTCCCCAAAGTTACAGTTCTCAAGCACTGATGAACACATACATAACCCACAACAGCTATGAAATGTGTGTTATTTACGGCAAAAAGGAGATATTTTTCAAGCCGACGTGCCAATGTTAACCGCAGTTGGCTTGGAAATGTGCTGATTTTATTATTTTTGTCAATTAAAATCCCCCTTGTTTGCTCTTACGTTTTACGAAAACGCAATATTAATTAAAGCACGCTTTAGTGATCAGCATGTAAAGCAAAGAAGAAATGTGAACATTTCAACCCATTTCGAACCAACCAGTAATATGATTTCTTAACACGGTGCAGCGGCAGCATTTAAAAACCAAAATATAGTTTTTACTCTCCAAAAAAAGGAGAAGACAGTCACGGTGCAGCAACCCATTTTAGTCCATTAATCTCCACAATAAATATCCAGACAGAGAATTTCTACGGCCTCGCTGTAAACTCCAATGTCACCCAGGACCAGTCTTAAAGAGACAACGCGCTTAAAGGGAAAGTGTGTAGATTTCTGGCAATAGGGGGTAGTAAATACCAAAGTCACTGCAAACAAGCTGTATTTTTTGTTCAAGTGAGGACCTTACTAACTAATGCTCATAAAGCCAACAAAACCCTCTGGACTCTAGCTGTAACTCTCAAATTAGGATATGAGATTAATGACTCTGGTTCACGCTCCAATACATTAATTGTTTGAGAAATGCATCTTTTTATGTTGAGTGCCATCCGCCAAATAACACACAAGAAAAGGAAGAAGAAGAGTGTTGTTGCACAGTTTTCAAAGGAGTCAAAAACCACCAGCAAAACCATAAATACAGCTAAATAAACATAGAATCCAACATGGCGTCCTCCAGAGAGTCTGACCCTCGCCTGTGTATTTTATTACTATGAAGGGTACATGAACTGATTAGGAACACAAGGTCATAGGGTCAAAGGTCAAGGTCGTGTGAGGTCATATATATATATATATATATATATATATCAAAAATTGCCTGAACGGGTTGAATGATTTTGACCAAATCAGAGGTGATAGCTCCCTATCAAAGGTAGATAAACTGATCAGGTCACAACCTCATAGGGTCAAAGGTAAAGGTCGTGTGAGGCCGTATATATGAAAATTTGGCTTTTGTGTGCAATATCTCCTGAATGGGTTGAAGGATTTTGACAAAATCAGAGGTCATAACTCCCTATCAAAGGTAAATAAACTCATCACATACACAAGCTCATAGGGTCAGAGGTCAGTGTCATGAGAGGTAATATATATGACCAGTCAGGCATATCCCACGACGCTCTGCATCGATTTGCAGGGCTTTCTTGTTTCTACAGAGTTTATGTAGGGTGCTGCTGGTTTGGGGTGTTATGTCAGCAGGCAGAGTTTAGGAGTCTGACAGCTGTGGGGAAGAAACTGTTTCGGGACCTGGTAGTCTTAGTCCATAGGCTCCTGTAGCGCTTCCCAGAGGGCAGGAGGGTGAAGAGTCCATTCGATGGGTGACTGGAGTCTGATGGTTTTCCCTGCCCTTTTCAGACACCAAGAAAAAAGGAGAGTAACTTTATTTTGTTTGTGTGATTTTATTTTGTTGTGTGACTACTGGTTGCAGTTCCCTGTTCAATTGATTGCTGTTCCCTGTTAAATTTAAAAAAGAAAAAAGTCTAAAGTTTTGTTTTGACTGGAGAGAACTAAAAAAGGTTACACTGTCTTCTGGTACTAGCTCAAAATAACAAGTGGTGCTCGCTGCAGAACCACAAAGGCGGAGTTTTTGTAAAGGTTCCATATAATTAAAAATCTAACTTTTGGAACTTTTAATCATGTTATATTGTCATTTCCTCATAAGAAACACGCCAAAGCCATTTTTAGCCTCATTCATGCATTTTCCTCCCATCTCAGCTTCAATTTGGTCTCCTCCCCCGAAGCGGGTCTGGTCTTGGTTCTCAAATCTGGATATTCTGTGAATTTTCTGACAAATTATTTCTGAAATGACTTCTACTGAGACACCGCCAATAAACCATACATCCCATCTCAGAGACACACTGGGCAGCACAATTAGATGTAACGCCACTTGATTTATAACAGATGTGGTGGTGTAGTGGTTATGGAGTCAGGTTGACATGCTGTATCGCCTCCCAGTAGTGTAAGTTTTAGGTAGTTTACAACCTCTTTTCTTCATTTCTAGCTACACTTGCCAGTACTATGTTTACAACAATTTACTGGTATACCGTTTAACATATAATGTGTTTATTTATTTATTTATTTATTCGTTTATTTAGCCAGTGTGAGTCCATTTGTGAGCAGAGTTTCAACTAAAATGCTGTTTAGGAACGACCAAATTCAAAGAACTTTTAGCGACATAAATATTTTGCTGAAAATAAACATTACAACTAAAATATAAACAAATTGAATGTGGCTAAATAGACTGCTGATGACCCCACCGAGAATCGAACCAGCATCAGCTGAGGGGAAAGCAAAAACCAACTCGGACAATTTTACCACTAGACTACCAGAGGCCATTCAACAAACTGAAGTGCTATTGTACACTAGTTTTATTAGACCAGCTGTAGGCAGATATTCGCTAAAAGAAACCTTTTCATTTCGAGATATATTCAGTCTTTGTCATGTAGCAAGTTATATTTATCTTGTTTAATTGGAGCATAGAACATAGCATTAACAACTGTAAACTAGTAACAGCCGTAATTCATGTGGGTCAGGTCAGTTTGCGATAAAGTTGAAAACAAAAACGGAAGTCAGTGGGCTAGGCTGAGTTTGCGTGAATGGGCGGGGTGCAGCTCCGCCTTTGTGGTTTTGCAGCGAGCACCCTCTCCAAAATAACCACAGTTTTTTCCCTCAGTGTCATTTGATCTATTTCTTGGGAAGATGGATGGATGGAGATATATATATATATATATATATATCAATAATTATTTTTAATATAGCCTTTTTCAATACCAAACTTTCAATACCAAACAAAAATGAACTACAATAAAATTACTGGCACACTAAATTCCAATTCTCCTCAATGGGACTTGAACTCGCCAACTGATCTCCCTTACACGACACCAAACGAGGTGCTTTACTTGATTTGGGAGGGGGGAATAAAAGCAGTAAAACAATAAAACTTTGAACATTACAACACAAAGAGAAAATAAATAATGTTACAGCAATTGCGGAATGCCATCTGCGGGATTCGAACCCGCCGCAACGACCAACCAGTAGGTGTCAAACCATGACTAATGAGTGCAAGCCTTGGCGCTCAGGGACACCCATCAGTATGTGATTGTGAGGCCACAGCACATACGTTTTAGACTGGGTGGGATTCTTATACCCAACAGGAGTCTTCTGCCCGCCTTCTCATTAGAATATGCATAATTTGTGTTTCAGGCACTAGTTAACTAGTGAGCTGCTGCACTGCCACACATGTAAACTGGTGAAATTTCAATTGTTCCACTAGTTAACTAGTGGACAAAAATGGTCAGCTTGTATGTGTTTTTAGATGTAACTAGTTAACTAGTGAGCAAATCCGCACCTCACTAGTTAACTAGTGAGGTGCAGATATGCTCACTAGTTAACTAGTGAGGTACTAGTGAGGTGCAGATATGCTCACTAGTTAACTAGTGAGCATATCTGCACCTCACTAGTTAACTAGTGAGCAAATCCGCACCTCACTAGTTAACTAGTGAGCAAATCCGCACCTCACTAGTTAACTAGTGAGCAAATCCACACCTCACTAGTTAACTAGTGAGCAAATCCGCACCTCACTAGTTAACTAGTGAGCAAATCTGCACCTCACTAGTTAACTAGTGAGCAAATCCGCACCTCACTAGTTAACTAGTGAGCATATCTGCGCCTCACTAGTTAACTAGTAAGCAAATCCGCACGTCACTAGTTAACTAGTGAGCATATCTGCGCCTCACTAGTTAACTAGTGAGCAAATCCACACCCTACTAGTTAACTAGTTGGCATTTTGGGGCCCACTAGTTAACTAGTGAGCATATCTGCACCTTACTAGTTAACTAGTGATGCTTTTTTGCACCTTACTAGTTAACTAGTGGGTGCTTAAGGGTGCACTAGTTAACTAGTGAGCAAATCTGCACCTCACTAGTTAACTAGTGAGCATATCTGCACCTTACTAGTTAACTTGTGGGCGTTTTGGGGCCCACTAGTGAACTAGTGACACTTATTTTGCACCTCACTAGTTAACTAGTGGACATTTGTACCCTCTCTAGTTAACTAGTGAGCAGTTCCGCCTTCACAAGTTTACATGTAAGTGTCACACTGAAGCCACTACTAGTTTACTAGCTGAAGTTCCTCTGGCCAGCATGTTAACTTGTGTGCCGCATGCAAATGTTTGGGGTGGGATTTTGCAAAATTCTGCACTGTGATTGGTTGTCATATTTAATTTTAACATAGTGAGCCAATAGAAAGCCTCAATTTGAGAAATTCTCTGCCTCCTATTTAGAATTCTGTGCAACTAGCTAGCTAGTGTGAATGTAGGCTTGAACTAGTTTACTAGTATACATTTATGTCCTCACTAGTTAACTAGTTTGGACGATGGATGCATCAACTAGGTAACTAGTGAGCCTGCTACAATCAACTAGCTAGCTAGTGAGTCATTAATGGTTCACTAGTTAACTAGTGGCACTGCCCTACTCCAACTACTTAACTAGTTAGGAGTTTTGCCTTCACTAGTGAACATGTGGACACTTTGAACTGTCACTAGTTAACTAGTGAGACACAAAAACCTTCAACTAGCTGACTGGTATGCATTTTAGCCCTTACTAGTTAACTAGTGAGCCATTTTTGTGTCACCTAGTTAACTAGGAAGCCAAAATGTGTTCACTTGTCAACTAGTGGGCATTTCTTCTGTCACTAGTTAACTGGTGTGCACATTTTGGCCATCACTAGTTAACTAGTGAGACACAAAAACCTTCAACTAGCTGACTGGTATGCATTTTGGCCTTTACTAGTTAACTAGTGAGCCATTTTGTGTCACCTAGTTAACTAGTGAAGCCAAAATGTGTTCACTAGTTAACTAGTGAACATTTCCGTCTCCCACTAGTTAACTGGTGGGCTCATTTTGACCCTGACTAGTTAACTAGTGAGACACAAATACCTTCAACTAGCTGACTGGTATGCATTTTGGCCTTTACTAGTTAACTAATGAGCCATTTTTGTGTCAACTAGTTAACTAGTGAAGGTCAAAATGTGTTCACTAGTTAACTAGCGTGTACAGTTTGACCCTCACTAGTTAACTAGTTGACCTGTTGACAAGATATCAGAATTAATGCTCAAGCGGCTGGCCAAATTGGGCAAAGTTAACAAGTGGGATTTTTACATTCAGTAGTCAGCTAGTACGAGTTTTTGTACCTTACTAGTTGACTAGTAAAAACTAAATGTGTTTTAACTAGTTAACTAGTGGACATTGATCTGTCCACTAGTTAACTAGTGAACACACTGAGCAATACTAGTTAACTAGTAAGATATGAAACATTTTAACTAGTTAACTAGAGAGAATTTAGGCCTTACTAGTTAACTAGTTGACATTTAGGCTGTCACTATTTAACTAGTTGACACAAACATGGCTAACTAGTTAACTAGTGGACAGAAATGGCTTACATGTTCATGACAATTCTGGCTGATATCCTGATATCAGAATAAATGCTCATTTGGCTTGCCATAGAAATGAGCATCAAGAGAGACACAAAGAGACCGCCAACGCTGTCTGAACAGCAGTTAATCAAATGAAACATCCATTTTTGATTCTTTACCAGCTGGAGCTCAAATGAAAAAATGTCCATGCTTCTGCACAGCCCTGTAAAGCTGAACATTGACCAGGTTTTTCCATCTTGATAACATAACTACTTCACCTTCTGTGCAGGCTGTTGAGGGAACAACATGTTGAATTAGCACCAGCTAATGGGAAAATATTCACACTTGGCCAGTCTGTTACATCACCTGTGAGTCACTAGTAGAAAATGTAAGGTAAGTAAAAACATAAACATATACAAAAAAAAGTTTTCTATTTTTACAAAAACATTATTTCAACAGTTTCCCTTGTGTAAATGAAGATTTTCTAAAACGACACAGCAGTTTTAATGAATTGCATCAAACACGCAAACTGTAGCTATCCATGCTACATGGCTAGCATTGCTACATAGCTAGCTGCCTGGGGTGACCATAAGTCCTCTTTCCCCTGGACATGTCTACTTCACTCTCTGTCCGGGGCGTCCGGGTGGGTTTCTTACATTGATCAAAATGTCCGGTTTTTCATCCGGGAGCAGGGGTCGAATTATGGGGGCTAGATATCTTTCAGGGAAAGATCCAGTTTCTACCTACATAACAATATTTATGGACTCTCAGCGTAGCGGGATTCTGTTGAGTGGAGAGGACGCAGAGCGCTGATCGTTGGTGCGCCCGCTGCGTCCGACGCACAATACATTCCCAAGGTGGTGAACAAAACATTATTATTAACACATGATCGTTCATATCTGTTTATATCCTCTGGTATTGTCTTTTAATCGTTCCTGACGTGCTCCGCTCATCGTGGGCTGTGGTGAATCCACCTCACTGACGCAGCATCGAAACGCGCACTCCGCTTTGCGGTCAGGAGATACTTTTGATCTGCTTAGTTCAAAAGTAACTGAGAAGAAGAAGAAGAAGAAGAAGAAGAAGAAGAAGAAGAAGAAGAAGAAGAAGAAGAAGAAGAAGAAGAAGAAGAAGAAGAAGAAGAAGAAGAAGAAGAAGAAGAAGAAGAAGAAGAAGAAGAAGAAATCATTTCTATAGCGCCTATCAAGATAAAAATCACGAGGCGTTTCACAAAAACAAAAAATGTAAAAATATGAAAAATTATTTAGAAAATGGTTAAAAATATATTTAAAATGAGCAAAAATAGACAATTGTGATTAAAAAATGTTAAGAAAGAGAGAGAGTGAATAGGAAAGAGGGAAATCAGTGGATCCTGAAGAAGGTGGAATAGGTGGGGAGAGCAGAATAAAGAGAGTGGTGAAGAAGGTCATACAAAATCCAGCTTGAACAAGTGAGTCTTCAGCTGCTTTTTGAAAGAGTCCACTGATCTCAGGCTCAGGGGGAGAGAGTTCCAGAGTCTGGGGGCCACAGCAGCAAATGATCTGTCACCTTTGGTCTTTAGCCTGGTGCTGCACAACCAGTAGACTTTGATCACTGGACCTCAGGGATCTGCTGGGGGTGTAGGGACTAAGAAGATCACCAATGTAAGACGGTGCTTGTCCATGTAAGGCCCCATAGACCAGAACCAGGATCTTGAAATGAACCCTGAAGTTGACTGGCAGCCAGTGAAGCTGGAGGAGAAGCGGGGTGATGTGGGTGTGTTTGGAGGACTTGGTCAGAAGCCGAGCACACGCATTCTGAACCACCTGTAGACAGTTCAGGGAGGTTCTGCTCAGACACGTGAAAAGAGAGTTACAGTAGTCTAAGCGTGAGGAGATGAAGGTGTGGAGAACTGTCTCAAGTTCAGAGTGAGACAGAATGGGACTCAGCTTAGCAACGTTCCTGAGATGGAAGAAGGAGGAGCGAACAAGAGAACTGACATGAGAATCCAGGGTGAGAGCTGGGTCAAAGGTCACACCAAGATTCCTGACGGAAGGTTTGCTGTGGGAAGCAAGCTGACCAAGAGAGTCTCTGACTTTGGGAACCAGCTTGTCTGGGGCACAGATGAGGATCTCAGTCTTATCTTCATTCAGCTGAAGAAAGCTCCCAGCCATCCAGGCTTTGATAGAGTCTAAGCAGGTGTGTAACAGCTGCAGCTTAGACATCTCATGGGCCTTAAAGGAGATGTACAGTTGGATGTCATCTGCATAAAGATGGTAGGAGATTCCTTTGAAAGAGCTCAGGATGTGCTGAAGAGGAAGCAGACAGAGGAGGAAAGCAGAGACCCCAGCACAGAACCTTGTCGGACACCATGGGTAAGAGAGGTGGTCACACACCCAGGGCCATTTCAAGGCATTTTGGGGATCAAGGCAAAACAGAATATTAATATTTCTTATTAATATAATGTTGTTGCAGCACTAAACCAGCAGAAAAATTAGAGTTTTCTCAATAAATATGCAAAATATTTACATATGATTTGTGTTAGAGCCTTTTTGTTGGCAGAATATGATATTAATTTTAGCTCTTCACCTGGAAAAGAAACGGTCCCAACGTGGTTTGTGTGGTTTTGGCTTAGTGTGACACACAGATCTCTTTTCCTCTTTTTTGGAAATGGAAATGGGGTCACCCTATAGAGCTCCGGGAGTTGACGTCACTTTTCCCGGCATGCAACAGTTCAAATCGAAACGGCGCCATATTGGCATGCAGAAGCCCGCAGCTGGACTATTTGTTATTGTCAGAAAACTAAATCAAACGGGAAATATGGTAGATTCCTGTTGTGCCCCAGGATGCAGAACAGACGCAGACGACATAAGGAATGAGCCATCTACAGGATTCCCCAAGATCCGGAGCGCCGCAAACGTTGGATCATTGTAATAAAACGCGCTAGTGACCGGGCAAAAATGAAGCTGTGGGATCCCGAGAGTAAAGGTTTTTACTTATGCAGCGACAGCTTCATATCAGGTACTTAAACCAACGTTTCCTCAACTGTGTGTGGTATTTATTTTAAATGCTTTTATTATGATTCTTAGTGGGTTTCCTAAACTTATTTTGGCGTGGCTTTTTCTGTCTTATTACTCATAGCAACAAGTAAACATCACGTAAAACGTTGCCTCGTGAGTTCTGCGTGCTGCCGTTTCCATGTTTTATGATCACAGCAATTAACCGGCTAAGCTGTATTTAATTTTTAAGCAATGGTTGATCAATTGTCAGATCACACACCGAGACTACTTACGTGTAAATCTGTTATTTGTCCGTCCATCCATCCATTTTCATCCGCGTATCCGGAGTCGGGTTGCGGGGGCAGTAGCGTGACTTCCCTCTCCCCAGCCGCCGGAGCCAGCTCCTCTGGGTAAATCCCAAGGGGTTCCCCGGTCAGGTCCAGTGTTTTGCCGGTAAGAAGTCCACTCTGACAGCTTCTGGCGTCGGAGCGGGCAGTAGAGTCGAGAGTCCCAGACCTTCTCCCCAGCTCCTCCGGCCGGGGGAATCCCAAGGGGTTCCCCCGGCCAGGTCCGGTGTTGTGCCGGTAAGAAGTCCGCTCCGACATCTTCTGGCGTTTTTAAAAAGTATCCCAGGGGCACGGTAAGGGTTGGAGATGTTTAGTCTATTTAATTTCTGACTATATAAAACGATTTCTTCTGTTTTAAAGTGTGAAGTAAACTCCGACGAAGTAAAATCCAAGCGGATCCCGTTCATGTTCATGGTTACATCCGTGTTTGTTTACCTTTTTTGCATGCCAAAATGGCGTCCACTAACTGAGAGTCACAAGGGGTCCGGAGCTCTATAGCTGCCTATCTACCTAATGCGTCTTCAATATTCTTAAAAGCTAAAGTTCACAAGTTTTTCAGCACATTTGCTGGTCTTTAGTATAAATGAAGGCCTTGTGAGTTGAACTCTGTGAGAAGAAGCTTTGGTGCTTCTGTTTCAGTAGCTAGATGTGAGCCAGTGCCAAGTTGAGCTGAAGACAGCAGGATTTGGAGTCTTACTTCCTGATATTTAGACATCTCATCTCCGATTGGCTAAGAACAACATGATTCTACCACTGACTGTTCTGCAACATTGATGTTTTATCTCTACAAGCAACACAAACCTGAAGAAGTTCCACCATGTTGTGGAGTTGCTAATGCTAACGGTTAGCTTCTACTGGCCGAGACATGCTCTGCTGTCTCTTGGGCGTGAAACCAACGACAGCCTTCCCTGTCGAGAGTGGAGATGGGTGAGTCCACGAATGTTAATTTGACATTATGACGTGCTAATATCACTGGCTTTTTTAATCCGAGTTTCCACATATATCTTCTATCAGCGGCTAATGCAGGGAATAGGGGTAGCTGACAATTCCCATGTTTAGCCTAAACTCAGAGTGACTAATCACATTTTAAAAATAAGTAGAAAATCAGCTTCTCAGTGAACTTGGCCTGTCAGTCTCCTCAGTTTTTATCAGCTTTCTAACTTAAACGTCAATGAAAGAATGGTGAAGATTAGTCACTGCAATGCACTCTGGGAAAAGGGGGGCAGTATGTCATGGATCTTTCTTTCTCTCTTTCTCTCTTTCTTTCTTTATTTTAGGTTCATCTGCTGCAGATCATCAGAAACCTTTTTCTTTCAACTTTCTGGAAACAATCAGGCAGATTTGAAAGCTTTTCTTTATTATTAAACAGAAATTCATGCTGTTTGATTCAGTAGGTTAATAGTGACAATAGAAGGTTCTTGTTCACCACCAGTTTCTGCTGTTAGCCCACAAATTCCCCAAATGCAGTGTGTGTTGAAGTCGTACGCCACTCAGTTACAATTCTAAAGATTCAGCTTTTGTCTTATTTTTATATCAGAGCATTTTTGTATGAATTTTTAAAATAGAAGTTTCTTGACAACTGAAAAAAACTTATTGCGGACTAAAACAGAAGCTAATCTGCATTTATTCTGCATTTAAAACACATTGAATTCATATGTTTTTAAAACACAATCATATTAGCAATAACTATGCAAGTGTGTCAGCATTGAATGCTAACATTTTAACTTTCCCACGTTTTCTGAATTATTTCCATCTATTGTTGAAAAATCCAAATATGTCTCTTGCTGTGAATTTACACTTTTTGACAAATCTTTTTTCTCATCTGCAATGTTCTTTACCCTCTTGTCTTTTTTCTTCCCTAATTATTATTATTTTTTTGTTTTGCTCTGCTCTCCATCTGGACTTCTCCCCTTTAAAATAAACACACTTTCCCTCTCTTCCCTATTCTCCAGACCATTTGGCAAAAGCCTCATCTCCCCTCTCATCCCTCGCTCTCACCTCAATTTTCGGCTGCTGCATAATTAATTAGCAGCACTGTTCACTATCAATGAAATTACTCCTGAGAATGGAGGAAGAGAGAAAAAAGGGAGGAGGAGGAGTATGGAGGGGCGGGGGAAATAAAATTGACGAGTAGGGCCAAAATGGAGATGCCATGAAAAACATGGACTGAAAAGGAGAAGAGACGGAAAGGGAGAGAGGGAAGGGTAATTTTAGCTCTTACATGGATGAAGTCAATACAGGCTACAATCAGAGTGGTAATTTTGACAATGCAAAATCCATTTGGAGGCTCCGGGATCCAGATGGAGACAATGCAGGCTGGCTTCAAAAGGGAATATCATACCAATCCCAGTATGAAAAATGACTTTCACCATTACTGCCGTGAATCATCCCTATATTATTTATTTGTCTGAATCACGTTCAAAATTTTTGATAAGTAAATCATGAGCCTCTGCTCTGTTTCCTGCTTTTATCCAGAGGTGTACTTTCCAAAGTAAACATCTGTATATGCACTCAAGTAGTGGCAGATTTATACATCTGAGTCACTATGAAAGTGTTTGCATGTGTGTGAGCCCACAGCCCGGCCTCCAATAATTCATAAACTCATGTCAACACTCCCCTGTTTAATCTTGTTTGGACAAAAATCCAGACTCATTCCATTCTGGCTCCAGTTGTCACACCCAACCATATGTACCAGTAGATTTCATCCAACGACCCCTGTGAGCAAACTTGTCTAAATAAATAGTCTAATTTAGGACATTTCTGGACATAAACCTGTAAGATGGGGATTTATTTGGACATTTAATCTTGTGGCAGTAAACGTAAGATATAGTCAAGTGAAACGTTCAATAGTGTGTTAAGGTCACGATAAAAATACAACAAAAATGTGAGGAGAAACATTTTCTTTTTTGTTTAAGTTTTGAGATGTACCGTGACTTGTCGAGAAAATAACTGAATTATTACTTCAGGAATAAAGTCAAGAGGCTGAGGGAAAGATGTAAATAATGAGAAAAAGGTTTTTATGGAAAAGAAGTTTACATGTTTGAGAATGTTGACATTTTAAAGAAAGCAAAATGTGAGAAAAAAAAACTTTAAATGTTAAGGAACTTTTAAGACAGAATTCTGAACTATCTGATTTAAATGGAAGTATAACATATTTGTGATCCAGGGCGTAAGGCTAAGCGGATTAGAACATACCTCTTTTAGCCCCATTGACTTGCATTGTTCTTCCGGGGACGCATGAGCCGACCAGAAAGGGAGGAGACTGAGGCCCTGATCACACTGTGGGAATTTTTGGCCGTCGCACAGGATTGTTGTCGCACAGTCTGTAAGTCAGACTGCACGACGTCTCGCTCCAGCAGGACACGCTGCGTCATGAGCGCACCTCCTAAAGCATACGTCACTAAGCAGACCTCTAACCAAAACAAAGCTGAAAAGATAAAAACACTTAGTTTTAGTGTCAGTTATGACAATGACAGTTTTTAAAACCCTCGCTTTGGTGTCAGACTCTGGCTATTCACATGAATATAAACTAGATCTATTAAACCTAAAATGCCTTTTTTGCACCAGGCTGTAAACATATTTATTTCTGCTGTGAGTTTGGCAGTTTTAACATGGGAGTATATGAGTATTTGCTCACTTCTGGCACCTAGGTGCCTCAATTTGGCATCTTGGGTGTCTGTCAGCTTTTATTGACGTATGCTTTTCAGTGAGGGCACTCATGACACAAGCATCCCGCTAGAGCGAGACGTTGTGCAGTTTGGCTCACTGAAGTCTTGGACTGTACAGTGGACAACTTGTCTCGAGTCCTCAGTGTGATATGAGCAGTGCTATTCGACAGCTGAAAAATGCAGACCTCTGAGAACTTCTCAACATTTAAAATTTATTCCAGAAATATTGCAACGCTTACTGAACAACTAGATTTGTTTCTTAATAATGTAACTCAGTTTAGAACATTCAGCATTTTCCCTCTGACATTTTACTTTATTCTGTAAAAAGTGCAAAATTGTACCCAGCATTTCTACTTTATTCAGCATTTTGACTTTATTCTACAAAAAAAATCGAATGAATTTTCTTCCTCAGTCTGTTTCTTGTCAGCACCAACAATCCACATCTGTAGAAATGCACACTTTCACATGGACAACATGTGCCACCGTGTACATGACAAAGTGTTTCTCTGGAGCCCAGATAACTCTGATTTCCAATACATCACTGTTTCTGGCCCAAAGGCCGGGTCTAAATTTACAGGTCAGAACACGGTGGCATATTTGACTGACACAGATAAGAACTGCAGCATTCACCAGAAAACGGCCTTTGTGATTGTGTCTGCTGTGTATTGTTACAAGGGAAGGTATTTCAGTTTCATAGACGATAAATCAACAGTGTCACTGCACCAGGATGACAAATTATTTATTGTGTCAGCAGCAGTTTTCCTTTGAAGCGATTTTCCAAAGTCTGTTGTGAAAGACTGAAAGTGAAAAATGCCACTGTGGAGTCTTTTTGTCGTCCCACATGGGATGTTTGATCATTTCAATGGCCTTTGGCAGAGATTTACTCAAGACCAGTTACAGATTCTGTGGCAATTAACACAAAGCCGGAGCGTTCAAGGATCAATGCCATTAATCTGTCTTTAATTTGTGCAGCCAGGCATCATTTTATACCGCCAGTGCCGGAGTCCGGTGATCCATCCGTGACTGAAGAACCAGATGAATGTGATGCATATGGAGAGGCTCACCATACCGACTCGCCAACAGAGAGAAGATGTTCTCTAGAGTCTGACAACCCCTAAATGACAGATGGACTAATACAACTTAATTCCTTCCGCCTGTGATGCTTTGTCCAATTCTTAACAATGTAATTGCTATTCAAGGCGGGGTGTAATTTTACATGCAGAGCAACTGGTGTCATTACATGCTATTCTTGGCAGTCTGCAGCCCGCTCTGTCACAAGCGTCTGTCAAGTGTATTTGATCCAGAGGAGGTATCTGCCGTCTTTACAGTAGAAATGATAAACGGCGTGTTCCTCAATTCATCCGCAGCGTTTTAGCCTTATTTGATTCCTCAGGGTTTATTTTCAGACATCCACCGCTGAGAGGAATTTTTAAAAAGGTAAGGCACAAATTATTTGCATGCACATGAAAGCGTGCATGCCCGTACACACAAAGGGAGCAAACCTGGATGGTTTTCCTAATTAAAGGCAAATGTATTCAGTGATATTGTTGCTGTACTTCATCATGGTCCAAGATGGCGCCGTCCACGGCCTGCCGTCTGCTCTCCCGATTGTTGTTTTTGCTTTTTATTTTCCTGTGTTGCTCTTTGGTGGATAGTAGCTCAAATTTTCGCTATGATCGCCTCACCCTTCTTGAACTTCGGCATAAACTTGGATTTGCCTTTCACCGCTGTTTGGATCTAAGACGGTCCTTCGCCCCGCTATTTACGGCGGTCCCAGCTCTGCTGCTTCGCTCTCCCCGCCCGGCGTGGCTACCAAGGAAACGCCGCAGACGTGGCAACGCGGGGGTTCCAAAGTGTGGCTCAGAGCCTCCTCCGGCCGTTCGTGCATGGGATGTAAACCTCACCTGTCACCAGAGTTGATACATGGAGATCATCGGACCTTCCGCATTCCATCGCTCTGTCGAAGATTCTCTGGGGAATCCGGTCGCCGGAATGCCTCAACCACCAACTCGTGGATGCACCGGGGCGTCAACCAAGCTAACCTTTGCTATCCTACGGTGGCCCAAGCGGCCCAGTCACCCCGATCAGCTGATTCGGGTCTTCCACCGATCTTCAGGGTAGCTCTCCTAAACGCCCGGTCAATTGGGAATAAAACCCTCATTTTAAGGGATTATATTTTCCAGCATGAGGTGACATTATTCTGCATGAACGAGACCTGGGTTCTTCCTGGTGAGTCAGCTGCTCTGTCAGAGCTCTGTTCTTCAGACTGTCAGGTTCTGAACGAGCCCAGGCTCACTGGTAGTGTGGTGGTGGATTACTAACCATGTTCAGATCTTCTTTCCATCCTAAAAAACTTACTATACCCGTGACTCCAACCAGCTTTGAGTTTATAGCTTTTGAGGTGGACTTTAGTCCTCCACTGCTGTTTATTCTCTGCTATCGCCCACCTAAGTACAATTCAAACTTTTTATCGAAATTTTCTGATCTTTTAACAGCCTTTCTTCCAAAATATGACCGTGGGATTATTCTTGGTGATTTTATTATACATGTTTGCTGCCCTGACAAACATCTTGTTGGTGGAATTTTAGACATTTTAGATTGTTTTGGTCTCCAGCAACAGGTCCAGTCACCCACCCATTCAGGATCACACATTTTAGACTTGGTTTTGTCATTTGGGATCTGTATCTTTGATCTGATTGTTGACTCTGCATGTATCTCTAATCATTCTCCTATTATTTTTAATATCTGTGGCTTGACACCTCCATCCACTAGGCAACATAATCAACACCTTACAAGAATAATTTCCCCTTTCACCACCAATCTATTAGCATCTAGCCTAGCTACGACTCTATCCACTTCCCAACCTGATTCCACCTATGTAGGAGTTGAGGAGCTGCTGACCTCTTTCAACTCTACCTGCTCAACTGTTTTAAATGCAGTCGCTCCTCTAAAATCCAGGCATAAAAAAACTGTGGCAGACCCTTGGCTCAATGAGGAGACTCATGCCCTAAGATGCCAATGTAGGGTCTGTGAACGCCGGTGGCGGAAGGACAAGTGGCAAATCTCCTACCAATTATTCAAGGATTCTTTGACCCGCTATCAGAAAGCTGTCCGCACAGCTAGAAACAGATATTTTGCAAATATAATCACTAGGCATAAAAACGACCAGAAGAAACTGTACAGTGTCCTCACCTCTGCACTATCCCTTAGAGAATCTCCCAACTCTTCTCCTTCTACAGGGGCTCTTTGCAATGAGTTTCAAAACTTTTTCCTGCATAAAATCCAGGAAATTAGAACCGGTTTCTCTTACTCAGGCTGGGTTACCTGTGTGGAACCGCACTGTCCACCCTCATTCTCTTGCTTTGCTCATGTGACACTCTCTTCCCTGGTTGATCTAATCTTGGCTATGAAGCCCTCAGGCTCTCCAGAGGACAGCCTTCCGCCAAGACTGCTGCACAATGTCCTTCCAGAGGTCGCCCCTGCTGTTTTGGATATTGTCAATTCCAGCTTCTCCTCTGGTGTGTTTCCAGCTGCTTTTAAAAATGCAGTTGTTCAGCCGCTATTGAAGAAACCAGGTCTTGACCAGTCTGACTGTGCCAATTATCACCCAATCTCAAAACTTCCATTCATCTCAAAAGTAGCTGAGAAACTGGCAATCATGCAGCTTAATTCTCACCTAGATGACAATAGGCTTCTTGACCCATTCCAATCAGGTTTTAGACGTAATTACAGCACAGAATCTGCACACATTAGGGTACTCAATGTCATCTTGATTCTGACTGACTCTGGCTCCCATGTGCTGTTACTCTTACTCGACCTGATTGTCGCATTCAACACTGTAGACCTCACCATCCTACTTCACAGACTCGAATTTTGGGTGGGTGTGACCAGTACTGCCCTCGAATGGTTTAAGCCATACCTTAATGGTAGGTGTTTTAGTGTTCATGTTGGAGACTGCTCTTCTCCCAATGCCCCACTTCCTTGGGGAGTACCACAGGGCTCCATCCTGGGTCCTCTCGTCTTTTCAATTTACATTCTACCACTTGGTAAGATTTTAGCAAATCTCGGGGTTAACTACCACTTTTATGCAGATGATTGCCAGATCTACCTTCAAATCAACCAACAGCACTCATTTTCTATAATGTCAGAATGCCTCTCCCAGGTCAGATACTGGCTTTCTCAAAACTGCCTAAAGTTAAATGACAGCAAATCAGATGCCATACTTTTTAGCCCCACTAACATAAATGGTGCTTTAGATGTCTCAACTCTCCCACTAAATCTCAAATCATGTGCCACTAGCCTAGATGTGAAACTGGACTCTGACCTTTCAATGTCTTCACAAGTCAAAGCTACTGTCAAGTCCTGCTTTTTCCAACTCCGCCGCGTCACTCGTCTTAAGTCAATTCTCAAATGCCCGGATCTTGAGTGAGTCATTCATGCTTTTATTACTTCACGTCCGGATTACGCAAATTCTGTCCTGATTGGGATTAATGCTTCAGCCTTAAGCAAACTGCAGAAGGTTCAAAATGCCACGGCCAGATTTTTAGCCAACACAGACAGAAGCATGCACATCACACCCATCCTCGCAGATTTACACTGGCTCCCAGTCAAATTTAGGATTAACTTCAAGGTCTTGTTACATGTTTACAAGGCTTTGTACTGCCCATCCCCATCCTATCTGACAGACCTGCTGACCCCATATGTTCCCACCCATGCCCTTTGGTCAGCAGATCGTTTGCTGCTTGTTGTTCCGAAGGTTCGGCACAAATCACGGGGGGAGCGTGCCTTCTCTTATGCAGTCCGAAAACTCTGGAACTCTCTGCCCCTCCGTGTGCATCTGGCTCCCTCTGTTAGCAGTTTCAAGTCGGCCCTGAAAACGCACTTCTTTAGCATTGCCTTCCCTCCGTGACACTTTTCATGACAATCTAGCACCGGATCTGAGTTTATCATTCCATTTTTATGATTTAGTTGCTCACTTTTGGCACCTCGCACCATCTGTTTTCTTTTTTGTGCCATTTCAAAAGTTTTTATCATTTGTCGCATTATTTTATTTTATAGTGCTGTTAACTGTTCTCCTATTTTATTGGTTTTAGTAGGAATTTTTATCTCTGACTATTTATGCTTTGTTCTTATGTATTTTGCCTGTTCTTATTGTGTTTCTTGGTCAAGCGTTTGGCTTTTTATGTACAGCACTTTGGTTAGCTGCCACGCTATTTTGAAATGGTGCTTTATAAATAAATATGGTATGGTATGGTATTACAGGATGCTGTTTGCATTGAAATGTCTTTTTGCTGTTATGTTAATTGTTCACTGTGGGCTAATTAAAGCTCGTCTGTCAAAAACGATGATCACTGCTCTGTGCACATGGAGACAATGGTGACAGACAGAGAGAGGTGGATAACGAGAGAGAGAAAGAGAGGGAGGACCCCAGAACAAAGAGCAAGAATGAGACAGAGATGGACAGAGAGCATGAACATTAAGAATAACATACAGCCACCATAAAAAAGTGAAGACGACCTTTAAATTTTTTTCTGTGTCCTTTCCAGCTGTAGAGCTATCAGAATTGATGTCTGATGTCTGCCAAAGACAAGCCTTAAGATTTTACTCTCACAGGTGGAGCAGTATAGCTTCAGCTATAATGCCATGCCTGATACACACTTTATTATAAATAATTTCAGTTGTTTTAAATCCCAACGGACACAGAGGCAGAAAACAAAGGGGGGGGGGGAAAGAGAGGAAGAGGTGGGGGAAGAAAAAATTGTTCACAAAAATAGACAATAAAGGATGTAGAAGAATCCGCTTCTAAACCTGCAGAAAAGAAAAAAAAGTGGAGGGGACACAAAAGTAAAATGCAACCAAAATATCACTGAGCCAACACTATGAGGATATATAAGAGTAACAAGTTTTGTTGAGAAGCACATGGTAATAATTCATAGTGTATTTAGTGCCAACCACAGCCTTACTGTATGTGTCAAAAATGTCCAAGTCCATACTTATGAGAGCATCATGTGAGCACCTGTGTGCATTCACGCACTTGTATATGTAAGGTTTCTCTGTAGGAGTGTCCAACCATCAGCCATGCCAGAAGCAAAGCTGATCAATTTAGATCTAGATCTAGAATTTTCACTTTTAAAAAGTCCCAATATTCCATCTTTTTCATCCAATTTAAGTTGTAAACAGTGTCCTAGAGGATGAACAGAAAGTTTGATTAGTTCCAGGATCATTTCTCTCTTTCTTGGGTGGGAAACTATTACACAATACAGGATTGTTTAATTTAGTTAATCTAATCTGGATGTGATGCAAAATAAAACAAAAAAAATAATACAAAAATAGAAACTGAACTAAATTACATTTCCTAATGTGGAAACCCTGAACAATTTGAACAAGAATCACTCAGCTCAGTGAGTCCTTGGGTGGGAAAATGAGATATATATACACCAAAGAACACGCAAAAGTAATTTCACTCAGTCATCTTCTTGACTGTTTATTCCACAGTGGGGTAGCAAGGAACTGCTGGGGGACAGTTCTCCAGTCCCTCACTGGGACACAAAAAGATAAACAACCACTCACTGAAACCTAGGAACAATTTAGAGTCTATGGGTAATCTGAAATGTGTGTATTTGGTCTGTGGGAGGAAACCAAAGAAGAAAACTCAAACATGCATGGGGAGAACATGCTAATGTCTTTTATGTCTAACTGATTTTATGTAGTTTGTTTATATCTGCCTGTTGTTCTTTGGAGTAAAGCTAATTATGTCTCTGTTGCTGCCGCCTCTTGGCCAGACCGTCATTGTAAATGTGTCTGAGGTAAGTAGTCACCACCTAACCACTGTGAGTGCTTGATTGCAGATGAGCGCTGGAGTAGAGCGGGCCCAGCTGCTGCTGGTTTGCCAGTCACTGGGTCTGGCTATCTGAGGAGCTGGAAGATGATTGCACATCGCCGAATGATTACTCGCCTTTGGTACCACCAAGCTGAGAGTCTCTTGCCACCTTTTCAAGCCCTTCAAGTGTATTTAGAGTTCCCTAACCTCTCTCCTGTTTCCAGGTATCTCAACCATCACCAACCAGTCAACAATAAGCTTTCTCAAGTTCACGTCTGCCTGCAACCAGACCGTCCCACTCTCCACGGTTTTTGTGTTCCAAATAAAACACAAACTGGCAAAGTTAGTTTTACCTTTTTTCACTGACAGTTTCTGCTCTCACTGGCGCCTTCCTCGGAGTCACAACCAACACAGAAAGAACGTAACAAATGTCCCACTCTCATCCTCTCACCCTGTCCCAAACCTGGAACCAGCCTCATGAGTCCTCCCTCATGCACTCTCCTCTCAAGTCCTCCCTAAAACCACTACCTTAGGCTGCAGCTTCTCATTCACATCACTTCTCAGCCCAGAAAGACACCAACTGTCTTCTGTTTCCAGAGCCATTAGTCTCGAGCCAGAGCCTTGTCATTCCTCGCCCTATGTTGGTGGCACTCCCCAAGTTGTCCGTTTAATAAATGTTGTTTTATGTTGTGTTCATCACACTTGGGTCAAAAACCTTAACCACATCAAGACAAAATGAGAATGGGGTTTCAACTGACTCATCTGGTTAAATGAAGAAAACTCCCGGCTGAAAGGCCACAGCTGGGGTTTGAACCTCAACACGTGCTGTAAGGCAACCATCCAACTGTGCTGACATCCAGCCATGCAAAAAACACACTGTGAACTGTGAAAATTTGAATGTACACATAATTTGTGACTTTTTAAGTTGCTTCAACACACAGCTAAACAAAACATATGACTGCTTTGAGAGCATCCATTAGTTGTGTTATAGGTTTGTTGTGTGTACTGAACCCAAACTTAACACCAGCATAGTGAGGATTCAGGCAGCTTGAGTACAGGTACGGAAACACAACTACATTGAATATTCATCTACTAATATAACTCACCTATGTAAGGCTCTATCAGTTCCATGCTAGAGTATGACGACTAGTTGATGACCATAGTATTGTGTGGGTCAGTGGTTCCCAACCTTTTTTTGCTGAGGTCTAAACATATTCTGATGCTAGAGCCTGTTGAGTTGCAGCAGGACAACAACAGCAAATTGTCTCCACAGCCAACTACAAAACCACATCATTGCCCAAAAATCAGATGGTACTAAGAGTCCTTACAACGATTTGGACCAAAATGCTAATTTTCCCTGAGAGACAGAAGCAGAACTTATAAATCATCAACTGGCGCCAAATCCAAATGTAGAACAAACAACAACCATTTCTATTTCAATGAGATGGACCAACCGATGTAGACAATACCAACTGGGTTGTTTTATCAGACCAAATGTCTTTCTTAAATAAACGTTTGTAAATTCTGATACTCCAGAGGATCCAGAGCACAACACCCCTTCATTGGTGTCTGAGCAATTGCATAAAAGGCCCTGAACAGCACTGCTTCCATGTTTAATCATTATGCTCTAGCCCGGTCGCTCCATTCAGTCAATCAGAACCTGCTAGTCTTCCGTTCTCCGGACTCAAATCTTGAGGGCATTGCGCTTTTTCCGTTCCGGCTCCAACTTTGTGGAATGCCTTGCCTCTGAGTGTTTGGAAGGCTCCATCCCTCGCTTCCTTTAAGTCATGCTCAAAAACTCATTATTTTCCTTTCGGTTTTGGTTGAGGTGAATGATGCATTAACCTTTTCTAAGATTTGATTGTGTTTTTATCCAATTATAGAATTATTGTTATGTTTTTGTGAGTTTGTTTCATGTTGTATACGACACTTTGGTCTCCCAAATGGGCGTGTCAAAGTGCATTATAAATAAAAGTGCATTGACTGAAGACACTCTTGGTGTCATTGATATGCTGTTTAGTTAATTGTCATAAATGAGGAGGTGCCCCCACCCCCACCCCCGCAAACAAACCTTAATTGACATGTGGCTGAAGCTTTTCTTCTAGCATTGTCATGGCTCTCATGAGATGTTTCCTAATCACCCTTAAACCCTTAATAGTGTAATTTAGACACCAGTGAAAATCTGACGTTCTTGTTTTACAGATTCAGACCAGGAGACCAACCCGAGTGGACAGGCCCAGCAAGAGCTAACTTCCTTCCCAGCTGAGACCGAGTTCTTCCTTTTACTCGTAGGAACAGCAGCTAATTTCGTCTGGGGAGGCATTTTCCAGACAGTTTAAGCCCTTCTTGGTGACTTTAGGGGTTATTTATCCAAAGCATCTCTTTTTACCACCTTCAGGCTGACATTTTGAAGCAAAATGTCTCAGCAAATGTTAAACAATTTTCAATAAAAAATTTGGAAAGCGTATCCGTATTCTCCGCAAGGTGCCAACTCATATCGTTAAAGACCACTGACCTTTTGCCTGCCACCATCAGGCCAGAAATTAATTTAATTCAACACTTTAGGACTTTAAAGTTTGAACGATGAGGGTGAATTTAAGGCGCCACTGAGACAAACGGAGATGTTCCAGACGTTTGGACGGTTGGGCTTTGGAACATTTAATCCTGAATCAACCAAAGAGGTTTGTCTACTCTAAAAAAGGGCTAGTGTTTTTTTTTAAGAACATTCAGTTATTTTTTTCTTTTTGTGTTTCATCTCACGTGTGCTGAATTATCTTATGAAAGCTGGTAAATCGTTGTTGACGCCTTCCGTCTCTGCGTTCTCTCAGACAGGTCTGGCTCCTCTAACTGTGAGCTTTCAGCAGCAGATTCTTGCCTCCAGCTTAACCAATATTTAAATAACATTCAATTAAATCACATCTGAGGCCTGGGGAAGAGAAATAAAGACCTTTGATTGATTAACCGTTTTCTTCCCTTTGAATTTAAAAACTGAAGTTAAATCCAAGTCAGCATTTAAATGGAGAAAACTGGA